>NC_081411.1:460231860-460531860 GCF_030272615.1 Cryptomeria japonica
ATGTATGTAATGCAGATGAATAAGGATGTTTGTTTTTGTTTCTTTTCATATGCAAATAAAGGATGAGAATGAGTAACTAGTAATGCAAAAAAAAACTTATTTTTCTATGCAATAATGTGAATGGCAATGAATGTATATAATGAAATGTATGGATCTATATAAGATGCTTATGTATGCAGCTAACATCTCAATACACAAGTACTCGATTAGAGAAATGATGAAAAAGAGAGACCACTTAGCTTAGAAATGATGATACTTCAAACTCTCATTCAAAAGATAAAGAGATCATTGTTATCATGCAGAAATCAATTGAAATGCACAAAATGCGGAATTAATGCAAACTAAAAGATAGTTACTAGATTTGAAATGCTTAATTTTCATCACTGAGAGTTTACAAACATAGCAGGCGGAATAGAGTTCCCTTCTTTTCATGTGCAATATTAATTATCTTGTCTGTAGTGACCCTTTTTTCATTCATATCCTTGGATAGATTATGCATGCATCCGGATTGTACGTTTAAAGAAATTCCCTCAAAATAGACAAAGAAATGATGCCAACCTCCCTATAGCATACAAATAAGTGAGGTCGAGGTATGTGTGGCAATTTCACCTTGATGTGAAGGCACTTATCACAGACACCCAGCTGATTAGATGTTTCCAGATCATCAGAACCATTCCTACAAGAAGAAAACAAAGAAAATATTCTGCCTCCAATCCTTGCTCCTCTTAGTCAAGATAGACTTCCTCGAGTTACCCAGAGGGAATAATAATCAAAAACCAATATAAAAGACAACACACAAAGAATATTTCATGCATATCTCAAACTGTTTAGTGATTGTTTTCAGTTATGTTATTTTGCTTGTGTACTCAGTGATAAAACTCTTCAATAGTTATGAGATAGGTGATTGACTTAGATTGGATGACCAAATATCACTAACAGAAAGATGACTTGGTTGATACTACTTAGGACACGTAAATTGCTCAGTCGATTACCCTAAGACTATGACATTCATGATCAGTTTCAAGCCATGAGGGTTCCTAAAAAACCAGGATGTCACAAAAGTGACTAAAATATATGTATAAGCGAAATCAAAGATGCATGAAAGAGGGAAATGCCAACGTTGCATTGATAGATGGAGTGCTTGAGTATAAGAGGCGCCTATTTTCCAGGTTTTCACCTGCTTGGCAAAGATTCTTTTTTATTTTTTTCCTTTTTTTTTAATTTATTTTTTTAGGACATTTAATGTTTTTTTTTAGGACCTTTTATCTATAGAGGTTGTTGGAGAAGAGAATACTAAGTGAAGAAATTTTTCAAGTGGATGGTATTAATCAGAGTTGTTCTCCTTCCGATGTTGAGAGCTGATAGGTGCCAGAGACAAAGACTGCAGTAACGATGTAGGGACCCAACTAGTTGGGTTCAAACTTCCCTTTGTTGTCTTGAAACTATTGATTTTTAATATTTTCTCTCAGAACAAGGTCACCAACCTGAAATTCTTGTTGTTGAACCTTCTTGTTATATCCTTTAGACATTCTCTTTTGATGCACTTTTAGATGATCAAATGCCACTTGTCGACGTTCATCCAGCAACTCGAGTTCTTGCAATCTAGATATTTTGTAGTCTTCATGAGTAATGAGACCTTGCAAAGAAACTCTCAAAGATGGTATTTCCACCTCAATAGGTAAGATTGCTTCAGATCCATACACCAAAGAAAAAGGTGTAGCCCTAGTAGGTGTTCTAATACTTGTTCTATAAGCCCATAGTGCAAGATTGAGTTGCAAATGCCAATCTCTCCCAGATTTGTTTATCATTCTATGTAAGATAGTCAACATAATTTTGTTATATGCCTCAGCTTGTCCATTTCCTTGAGGTTAATATATGGATGACCAGTGTTGTTTGATTTTGAATTTTTCACAGAGCTCATCTAGATCTTTATTCTTAAATTGTCCTTCGTTGTCAGTCACAATGGATGAAGGTATCCCATGCCTACAGATGATATAGTTAAGGATGAACAGAGCTACTTGTTTGTTGGTTGCTTTGATGAGCAGAACTTCTTCTACCCACTTAGTGAAGTACTTAGTGGCAATTATGATAAACTTGTGTCCATTGGATGATGCAGGATATATTTGAACAATGAGATCAAAGGCCCATTGCTAAAAAAGCCAATGTGTAGTGAAGGGTATGAGATCCCTTGCTGGAGCATGTATAAGATTCCCATGTAGCTGACACTTCTCACATGTTTTAGAAAAATTTATAGTGTCTTTCTCCATGTCTAGCCAGTAGTAGCCAACCCTTAGTAGTTTCCGAGCTAAAGTTAGACCATTCGAATGAGATCCACAAATACTTTCATGGACTTCTAATAATGCATGTTGGGACTCTTCAATTTCTAGATAGCTAAGCAAAGTACTATCCAAACCTTTCCCAAATAGGTCGTTAGCGATGATGACGTACCATGAAGCATTTCGGATTAGCTTCCTTTTCTCATTACGAATAAGATTTTTTGGGACAATTTGGTCTCGTAGATAAAAGTAAATATGTTTGTAGCGAGATGAGTCATGTCCAATAATAGAACAGACCATCTAGGACTCAGGAGAATCATAGGCAGGGTAACATAACTCTTCCACCAGGAATTCAAAGCAAAAATTAGATTCTTGTAACTCTAGTATGGATGCCAAGGTGGCCATAGCATCTGTTGCTCTATTTGCGGATCTGGGAATCTATTGTAATGATACAAAAGTAAACTATTTCTTGAGATCATCCACCATTCTCTTATAAGGCATCAGTTTCTCATCTTGAGTCTGATATGTATCATTTCTTTGATTGATGATTAGCTAAGAATTTTCGTAGATGTGTAATTCCAGAACCTTCCATTCGATAGTCAACTTGATCCTGTTTACCAAAGCTTCATACTCTGCAATGTTGTTTGTATAAGGGAAAAGAATCTTGTAAGCCTTCGGTATTGAATACCTTTGAGGAGTAATAAAAATTATTCCAGCACCGGAACCATGTTGAGTAAAAGACCCATCAAAGAACATCTTCCATGATTGTTGAGTAAGGTGCATGATTGATTCATTGGGAAATTATATATGCAGAGGTTGAGTGTCTTCAAGTGGAGCATCAGCAAGTTGATCTACAATTACCTATCCTTTGATGGCTTTGTGTTCTACATATTCAATATCAAACTCTATAAGAACCATGACCCATTTAGCCAATCTTCCTGTAAGTGTTACTTTGTTGAGAAGATACTTGAGCAAATCAATCTTAGCTACTAGCTTGATGGAATGTTCTAACATGTAGTGTCTCAATTTTTGTGATGTAAATACCAATGCCAAGCATGCTTTTTCTATTATAGTATAGTTCATTTCATAAGACACCAATGTTCTACTAATATAATATATAGCTCTCTCTTTTTTATTTTCATCATGTTGTGCCAAAAGTGCCCCTAGTGATGAATCAGTTGTTGATATGTATAGAATCAATGGTTTACCTTGAATTGATGACATCAGTATTGGTGGATTAGATAGGTATTCTTTGATTTTTTTAAGGTGTTGTTCACATTCTTGATCCCAGTCGTATGTTACTCCTTTCCTTAATACTTTTGTGAAGGGTTGAGCCTTATCTGCTAGCTGAGAAATAAAGTGTCTGATTGAGTAAAGACGTCCTTGTAGACTTCTCATTTGACTAATATTCTTTGGAAGTGGAATTTCCATTATAGCTTGGACCTTCTCAGGATCAACCTCAATTCCTTTCTTTTTTGAAATGATGTAGCCAAGTAGTTTCCCAGATGTCACTCTGAATGCACACTTTTTAGGACTTAGCCGAAGCTTGAATTTTTCCATTCTATCTAGTATGAGACCTAGCTCTTGAATATGTGTGGATTTCTTCATAGTCTTCACTAAAGTGTCATCAACATAATCTTCCATGTTTTTATGCATCATATCATGAAAGATAGTAGTTACTGCTCTTTGGTAAGTTGCTCTTGTGTTCTTTGGCCCAAATGGCATGACGTTCCAGCAAAAGGTTCCCCATGTGCAAGTGAAAGCTATCTTTTCTTGATCTCCAGGAGCTATTTTGATCTGATTATAACTGGACAATCCATCCAATAGTGAGTACATCTCATATCCAGCGGTCATATCCACTATCATATCAATGTTAGGCAATGGAAAATCATCTTTCGGACATGCTTTGTTGAGATCCCTGAAGTTTGTGCAAACCCTAATAGATTTATCTACCTTTGACATAGGTACTATGTTTGAAATCCATTATGCATAGTTTATTGCTCTGATAAATCCAGCTTTTAGCAATTTTTCTAGCTCAGCTTTGACTAGCAGTGCCACATGAGGGTGCATCTTGTAGAGTTTTTGCTTGACTGGTTTAAGTCTTGGTGTAATAGAAAGATGGTGTATGATAAGATTAGGATCTAGGCCTGGCATATCAGAGTATGTCCATGGAAAGTTGATCTTCGTTTCTAAAAAGAGATGCTGAAATCTTTTAACTCTTTTGCTGATAATGATTAAGCTAGTGGATGATATGTGGTGTCTCTTGACTCCCAATATTTACTGGTTGAGTTGGTTCAACCAATATAGATGACCTCTCCTGGAAGTGACTTGGTAGTATATCAAGTATCTCACCTTTAGGTGCCTCAGAGAGGTTTTCACCCTTAGGTACGTCCTTTATTTTCTCTATTTTTGATTCTGACACCGCCATAATGTGGTTTTCGCCATCAGATCTTTTGTTTTTCTTTTTTTGATTTTTATGACTAAGATAATTGATATCTATTTCAGTCATGTTCTCACTTTCCTCACTGGTGGAAGAGTCCATGGGTTCAACTGCATTAAGATAGTAGGCTAACGTATAGTCATTAGCAAATATAGGTACATTCATAGGTTGGTTTTGGAGACTACAATCAATTAGTTCATGATGTACCAAGGATAAAGTTTTAACAGGTTCAAGAGAGTTCATGGTATTGTCATCATAACTTCGGACCGACAAGTCAAGTTCTAGAAGACTACCTTGCATAAATGTCTCGAGACCAGGAATAGTTACAACATGATCATTGAAGTGCACATTAATATTTAGTTGACCATATCCAATAGACCTACTCGTAGCACCATTTTCTACGCCAGACTAGACTACATATCATGGTTCGATAGTAACAAGATCAGTAGATAGATTCCCAACATCCATGATAGAGGAGTCAAAGTTTGATGTTGAATAGGTATTGTCATCAATAGGACTATTATCAGAGTCATCAGAATCGTAAGATGAAGTGTGTGACTCATCTTCAAGTGATTGAGTGAATGTATGTATAGTGTCAATACATACATCTTTGATGTTGCAAGTTCCTTTTGTCATTTGGTTCATTTATCACTTGTATCTGACATACCTGTTGACATAACCTTGATGGTTCTATGAATTGTTGTCTCCTACTCCATTCAAATTCTTCTAGACTAATGACCGGTTCTATTTCTGTAGCTTCCAATTATTCTTGTGTAGTTCCATACCTGATTTGTTTTGTCCTATTAGAGGGAGACATAGTAGGTGAATAATTTTCTTGTGTTCTTCCTTCTTTCAGCTTTTGTTCATAGTTTGCTTGTCTTTTTAGTCTGATTTCTTCTATCTCTATTTGTAGTTTCAAGCGTATCAGCTCTTGTGTGTCATCTGTGATATCATTGGACTCTTCTAGAGTTTATGTACTAGATGTATTTGAGAGATGATCTGGACCCCATTCATACTCATTCAAGTTAGTTTTTGAATAATCTACTTGTTGTCTACCAGTATATGTGACTGGAATTTTCAGTGGTGCAAACAATTCTCTGATTCTTTCTACCTCTTCTCTCATATCCTCTGGAATTTCTACTCCTTGTAATGTTGTAGCTGATATCATTGGGACTTGAGTACTAACTATTTCCTCTCTCTTGATTGATAGTTCTTCTTGTTCTTTTTCACACTCTTCTTGAATTTGTTGAGTGTTTACTTCTTGTGATAGTGAAGGCAGCGTCTTTTTCTTCCACTTAGACTTAGAAGCATATTTTTGGTCTGATGTCTTTCCTAGATTATATCCTAGTCCAACTTTGTCATTTGTAGACTTAGTTTGTAGATGAATAGGTTCAATAATACCTTCTTGATTTTTGCCCAGAGGACCGGTACTTGAATATCCCATGCATTGAATCATTTTATATCCTGGACCATATTGTGCCGGAGAAATCTCACAATGTCTTACTTCTTTGTTTTCACTATCTTCTTTGAAAATCCATTTGAGAACAACATCCTCTTCTATTTCATCTGCAAGGGAAGTGGAGGATTGTACAAAGAGACCGTCATATATGATATTTGGAGTGGAAGTTTGTGGCTTCATAACCTCTTATGGTTTTCCTGACTGTGTTGGTGATGGAGGAAGAGAGATTAGTGAAAGGATTGGTTCTATCTTGTATCCATCCATGCTAGTATCTGTGATTTTCAATTTCTTTTATAAGTCCTTCATCAAGGTTTTTGAACTTTCAGCTGTAGAGGCTGCTCTATTATGAGGCACAAAGGTATTAGCACTTTTTGTCAATGCATTACAGAGGGAGTTTGTATCAGTAGGAATATTGACTTCAACTTTGTTATAGGGAAATTTTAAGCACTGATGATATGTAGATGGAACTGCCTTCATTTCATGAATCCATGGCCTACCTAGTAAGATGTTGTATGACAGAGGAAGATCAAGCACTTGGAAAATAAAATCTCTTTCTACAGGTCCTTCCCTGATTGGTAATAGTACCAGACCTTTAGAGGTTCTTTCTTCTTCATCATAAGCTTTGATTGTTATTTTCTTAGCTGGATCAATGAGATTTTCATAAAAGCCTAATTGTGTAAGTAGATTATAGGTACAAATATTCAACCCAATGCCTCCATCTATCAAAACACATTTAACTCAGTGTTTATGGATCATAGCTTCAATGTGCAATGGTTGGCTATGTGGGTGATTCAGCGAGTTGTCATCTTCTTCAGAGAAAGTGAGATAATGAGGTGAAGTCAGGTGACCCACCATAGATTGAAACTGATTGATATCTAAATCTTTTGGGACATTAGTAGTGAGTAATGCTTTGTCCAGCATCTCTTTATGAACAAAAGATATTTTGAGCAATTCAAAGATGGAGATTTGAGCATTCGTTCTTTTCAATTGTTCGACAATGCTATAGCCAAGAGAGAATGATGAAGCCAGTTGTTTGGATTTAGCCATGTTTGTATCTATATGTCTGTTCAAAGAATGTGGTAGGTTTGATGTTGTTTGAGAAGGAGTTGAAGAACTAGCTCCTTGGAGAGTGGCTTTCTTTTGAGCATGGGTCACAGCATTTGCATTTTGTGATTTGTTGTATTTATCTTTGATTATGATCACATTGCAATATTCAGGTTGGGAAGAATCAATCATGTTGATCACATTGGCATTGTTGGTATAGGTGTGATTAACTTTGGCACCTCCTTTTGACTTTGAGGAATCACCTTGTACATAAATAGGTAAGGGATCTTTAAAAGCCTTGTGATCAGCATTAGTTGTGTTATTTCCAACAACAATGTTACCAGCGTTAATGAGATCTTGAATCTCATGCTTGAGCTTCATGTAGTTGTTTGTGTTGTGAACTTTGTTTCAATGGTAGTCGCAATATTCGTTCTCTCTCCACTATTTTGGTTCAACTTCCAGATCATATGGCCTATAATTGTGTGGTAAGGTTATCAGATCATTTGCCAATAAAGTTTTGAAAGCGGATTTGTATGATTCTTCCAGAGGAGTGAATTCGCATTTAGGTTTTGAAAGCCAAGATTTCTCTTTAAACCACTCTTTACTTTCTTCAGAGGATTTTTTGCGGTGGTTTCAGCTGCTTTGAGTGCTTGTGTGCCACTAGCCAAGTTAAATATCATGGATTTTGATTTTTCTTTAACAATTTCTACCACTCCATCATTAACAACATTTTTGTTGTTGTCTTTGCCATATTTCCAATATTTGTTCTTTTCTTTGGAACTAGAACCTTATGTTTCTTTCTAGAGTGAGATATCTCCTTTCTTTATAAGCACATCTTCCATTCTAAGGGAACTGTCTACCATTTTGTTGAATGAAGGGTATACTTGCATTTGGATATTGTATTTCAATTCAGGGATTAAGTTGTTGACAAAGATATCCATCTTCTCATAATCTGGAATAGGTCGTGAATATCTAGAGAACATCTTTCTCCATCATTGCAGAAAAGTGAAAAAGAGCTCTTCTGTTTTCTGCTTGGTATTGCAAAGCTCTATCATAGTGACTAGGTGATGAATGTTATAGGAGTATTGTTTTAGAAACAATTGGATTAATTCTTTAAAAAAATTATTCTCATAGGTAGGCTTGAGAACCATTCCATAGCTTGTCCCCCTAAACTTCTTGGGAAAAGATGCATGAGATATGTTTTGTCATGCATGAACTCCATACATAAAGCACAAAATTCTTTAATATGGTCTTGGTGATCTAATTTGCCATCATATTTGTCAAATTTTAGGATCTCCACTCATGAAGGAAATGGAGGCATGTAAAGGTTTTTATCAAATGAAAATGGGCATATTGTGTCCAGAGAATATTGTTTTGATGATTTATCCTTGTTTTTCAGTTTTGTTATCTCAGTTCATAACACTTGTAATTGTTTGTTTACCATTTCTAAGGGTGTACCTTCCTCTTTAGTGATGAGGGTCTCAACGTTATAACCAGTAGAAAGTTTAGCGCCTTGTTTTGCTAGTTCTATAAAATAGTCTTCTTTTTCTCTATTCATGATAACCTTCATCATTTTTAAGAAATCTTTATCCTTTTGACATTTATGAATATCAGTTTCTAGAGGTTCAGAGGCTTCAGATTTACTTGATGAGGAATCATTGTCGGTATCATGGATACTGAGGTCGTCATTGTGTTTAGCAGCTTGTCTTTCCTGTTTTGTTCCAGATATGGTGGTAGACAAGGGTTGATCATAAACTGGCATATCTGATGATGAAGGTTTATTAGTGAGAGGATCCTCTACATAAAATGGATTATTTTGATATGAAACGGATTGTCCTTTGCCTTTGGCAGCTTTGTTATGAGAACTTTTGGTTTGAATAGGCATTTTTATTGACTAATGTGACCTAAAGTTGTTTGTGATGCAGAAGTCAAGATCAAATTTGGAGCTAGTTGTTCATTTAACGTACCAATTGAGAAAAGCAACTAAGATTTAGTTTGGTTTCAGGAAAGATCTATCCTATGTAAGATGTTATCTAAGTTACCTAGTTTGATTTAAGAGAAGTGACTAAGACTCAGTCTGGTTTCAGGAATGATCTATCCTGTGTAAGACGTTTATCTAAGTTAGTTAAGTTTAATAAATGGTTGATTGAACTAGCTTCAGGATGATAAAAGTAGAATTTTGTATGAGTTTCTACCTATGTTCACACGACAGATGGGTATACCTTAGATGACAAACTGATAAATGTAATGTTTTTTGGTACAACATAGGACCAAAGATCAGACGATAATTCCCTAAGCAGGATGACAGTTTATTAGATTTTGTATGACATAGAATAAGGACCCAGATGAAAAACTGTAAGACTTGATGAAATTTTGTACACCAACAGTTATGTAACAGGATGATAAATCAGAAGACTCATACGATAGTTTACTAGATAGAGGCAAAATTTTGACAGACGGGGTTTTCAAGGACTAACGATGACCAATTTTGAGGTGGACTGAGTTTTTGATACAGACAGAGTTTTGACCACTGAGGTAGACTAGTTTTTGATATGGACAAAGTTTTGACCACTGAGTTGTTTATTTTTTTCTCTAGTTTTGGTATTCCAGTTTCAGTTTTAGGTATGAAAACATAGTAAACACGCAATATGTATAATGACTTCAATCATACTATGCTAACCCTATGGAAATTGGTGAGAGAAGAAAACCTTTGCTTGTAGACTCAGGTACACACCCAATAGCTAATCAGAATACGACCACAAAGCCTCATGCAATGGATTCTCAACACCATATTAGCTGACTCCAAATGCTAATGGGGGCACGAAATGGCAAGTATCTTGGGAGAGTTACTATCTCTCTTGCACAAAGATTATCCCCCCTTTCGAAGGTGAACCGAGTAGCTTCTAATCTTAATTGGAACTAGTAAGGGATCCGTTCGACGCATCAGGGTATAAACTCAATTAAGAGGTCTCCCAGCCTTGAAAACCAAGATTTGATATACCCGAATGTACAAAGGAAAGCTATTCCCGAGCACTGTCATTGACTTGATTTTCATAAAATCACATTTTATTTATAGTGGGTTGGAGTACTTGGTGTTAATCATTCCCACTTGGGTCGTTATCCTCTCATCAGCCTTAATGGCTTTGGCCTTATAGGCCCCTCGGGAGGGCAAGCCCACTAAAGTTACACAAATTTCAAACCTAGAAAAAGCCTCAAGGTTATGGATTTTTGATATTCTATTTAGACAAGAGCATACTCTCCTACTTCTCATAATTTTCTTAAAACACAAAAGACAAATTTGTTCATTAACTAGATAGCAATTTAGGTGCCTAAAAATGAATTTAAAGAATACACAATGTTTACTCGAATCTCCTCAGGCAACCTACAAAGACAACAAATCAGTAGTCATATTGTCTTTGTTTGACAAGAATATTCTTCAACAAGCATTCTACAAAAACTGATTAGGCTCTAAAAATTTCTCAAACAGACGAACAACAAGCCAGAGTCAGTGTTAGTATGATAAAAATTGAATAAAGAACTTGAAGAATGAAATATGCTTTTAACCCAAAAACACAGAATACCGTACGATGATTCTCATCGATTCATACAATAATTTGTATGAGATTGCATGATATATGCAGTTTGTTGTTCAATAATGTGGGAAAACTCCTACGATATTTCCGAGTAACTGTACGGACGAAAATCCAAAAAAATAAAAATCTGAAAAATAAGAAAAAGTTAGTCTTCAAGGCCGAAAGATGTAGTCTTCTGCCCCAAGGTGGGTGCCATAAATGTGTGTGAAAAGTGGAATAAGTATCTGCAAGTTGTAAGACACAACACTTCAATTAAGTCATTACATGTATGGTTAGACAAATATAAGCATGAATAATAAAACCATCACAAATCAACCAATTGCCTTCTAAGAGATGTGAGTATAGACTTGCTCTCAGATTTGTATAAGCAATACCAGTGACTAGACTACACCAAGACAAAGGATTTAATCTATATGAGAATTATATTAAGCTAAATGGATGCAAGATTATGCTAGATCGATGACTAGTAAGCCATATGAATTCAAGAAATCATAATTGAACAAAATATGCAAAAAGAAAAGCTAAGATGCAATAAACTCAAAAAAAGCAAGCATGATATCTTCAATGAATCCAAAGCAAAAACTGCATAATAACAATAAATCTCCAGGGCGTTTTGAATGAGAGATGAAGGCTAAATTTATAAAGAATCACAAGAGAGATCAAGAAAAAGCACAATTTAGAATAATTGAAATAATTGAGAGATCAAATGCAGTTAACCTTGAGATAGATTCCAATTATAGTTGAATTGAAATACATTCAGATTATAAGTTCAAGTTTGCATTAGAGATATAATTCAAATAATTCCATGCACTTGAGATAAAAATAGGTAATTCTATGCATATTCTTTCATTTATTCAAGAAAAGAGTCTTTTCAATGCAATTGAACTTCTTTTCTCAAAAGCTTTAAGTTTCAATTTTAGAGAATGATTAAATTCATTTAATTGTTTTTCTGATTTCAAGTTCTCAATTTAGAAGAAGAAATAATATCTCAAGTTTGATTTCTCTCTCAAATCAATTCTTTTATTTTATTTTCAATTTAACTCTTGTTTTGCATATCGATTCCTCTTTTGTAATAAATTAATTCCTTTTTTATGATTAATGGAAAATTTATTAAATAATTAAATATGCTAGGATATTTAATAAATTAAATAGGATAATTGATCAAAATGATTTTCTTGGAATGATTTAATTAATTAAATAAATATGTAATTAATATAGAATAATTCACTTCCCATGTGACATTTAATCATTGAAGAATTAATTAATTGTGTGCTCAAAGTTGATTTAATTTCCTTTGGTTAGGACCTTGGTGATGTTGTCAAGATTAGGGGTCCATGGTTTAGGTGACCATTTTTTAGGATATTATAACAACAACCCAACATCTTTCCCACTCATAGATGTCATCATTTACCGGTTGATATATCATACCAGTCTCCTATCCATATCTTCCACACAAGTCAGACACTAACTTGTGTACCAATGACTCCATTGTGACTCCAATGGTCATTGCACTGAATGAAATTCTATCTCTTTCTGATGACCTGCAACACAAGGTGATATCAAAGATAGCACATCTGGTATGCATCCATGATAGTGTTGCACATACATCTCTTATACCGGTAGCCATCCTATACTGATTGACATTAATGACAATACAATATCAACAATCTCCCCCTTTGGCATTGATGTCAACACATATACTATCCGACATACTACATATTCTCTCTCCCTCATTGTGTGATCCATAGATTCTCACACATGTAGTATGTGGTATACTACAGAATTTTTCTCCCCCTTTGACAATAATGGCAAAGGGCATTGTCAGGGTCTCTCACCTCCTTGTATTTATTGATCACTGTCAGATATTTTTCTCCCTTTTTTCTCTACCAAATGCTTCTCCTCCTTCAACCATCATTCATTGCATCTTCTAAAGTCATATCACTTGAGATGGAGGACTCATTCGTCAACTGACACTAATTGAGCATGCAAATCTAA
Source organism: Cryptomeria japonica (assembly GCF_030272615.1). NCBI lineage: Eukaryota > Viridiplantae > Streptophyta > Pinopsida > Cupressales > Cupressaceae > Cryptomeria > Cryptomeria japonica. Next base: position 460,244,668 of record NC_081411.1, read on the forward strand.
TACGAATTGTTAAAGCACTCAATTGCAGAAGGATGTGTCAGTGAATACTACTTACTTGTGAGTCAAACTACATCTTCCCTTGTCTAGTCCCAAATTTCTTTAGAATCAAGTGTGATTGTACTATGAATACAACCAATTGGGAAAGTAGATACCCTTAAGCATGAAATTATCCTAGGTATTCCTAAAGTAATTTCTATCATTTGTAGTTTAGGCAGTCAGTACACCTTAAGTTCAAGCATGTCGGGTGTGCTTCATAAGCACTTGAACTCCCCCTAAGTCACACATCTCAGGTCCAATACCAGAGCTCCAATCATCTCCATACCTATTGAGTTGTGTATATATGAAGATTTATCAGCTCCATTATATCTACCACAGCTTATGACATGATCTTGTATGTACACAATGCAATACAATATCATTATCATGCCATAAATCAAACCGATTAGCCCAAAAATATGCATGCTTGCATGATCAACAACTAGGCCAACATATGTCATTCAGGTCCTCATCAACACCACCTAAGACATAAACTCTTCATTCCATGCTATCGGAGCTAATGCAATCATCTCTAGCCTCATCGTCTTACATAACCTGCAAGTACATGTTAGCATTCATATTGGTAACATCTAGCACCTACTGGTTTCTTTTACTGGTCCATCATCACTATCATAGAACCTTCCTATAACTCCTATCATTTTGTGCCTCTTTTCATCTAATGCCAATTGTTAATAAGTTAACCATTTACACAAGCAATATTGATCCATTTCTCATCTCTAGGTGTGTATCCAAGGTAGCCACTACACACACTTACCATTTCATTTTCTTCCTTCATATCAGCAACAACTTGTTCTTCCATGTGTCCTCTTCCACTGAGGGGGTGAATGATAAGGTCAGTGTATTACTCCCCCTAAGATCCTGCATCTCCTTTAAGCCTTAGGATATATCACATGTGCATTGAATGCACAGTGTCGGTCCATGGATGCATCTTCTTGCTTCTCCCTCCATTCCTACTTAGCTTCACTCTTCTTCCCATTTTCAATCTTGGCAACAGGTCTCACCTTCTTTTTCTGATAGGTCCTTCCATTTCCAGATTTTGCATCATAACCAGAAGCAGTGCTATAGTAGCACATAGTATCCATCCTAACGTCATGATTGGGGAACCTTCTAACATGCCAGTTAGACCATCTTCTTTTGGTCATGTTACTATAACCGGTTACCAGAACCGATGGACCTCTTGATCCTATAGGGACATTTCTCCTTTGATTCCATGCAGGTCTTTGTTGCTCATATCTTTTATAACTGCTACTATAATGAGCATGATTATTCCACTGGTTTCCATAGAACTGTTAGTTCTTCTTCCTGCATTCATAACTTCTATGGCCAGAGCTATTGTTGTTATAACAAACACTATTTGCATAACCAGGAGAGGAAGCATGCATGTTTCTACTCCTTGATAATGTTTTCTCATATGCATGATATCTGTGAGATCCTAGATTATTCCTTATATATCCCTTTCTACATTCTTCTACCCTATGACCATGACCATTACATGCAAAGCAATAACCGAAGAAGGAAGGTTTTTAACTTACAAACTTATTCTGCCTATGGAGAGATCTTACCGGTCTAGCATCTCCATTTCTACTTCTCTGAGGATGGATCCTTGATTGTCCATTCTTTGTAGCTCTTCCATTTGATCTCTTCTTTTCCCACACTTGCTTTTTCTTGTGGGTGGTAGTATTTCCTTGTCCTCTATCGGTGGGGAGTCTTCTTTGTTGTCTTCTCATGTTCTTTCTTCCGGTGAAGCTATCTTCTCCCATCTTCCCTTTTCCTTTGGGATCTGCATTATTCCTCCTTCTTGCAGCACTGGTCTTCATCCTTGTCTGCAAGTCTTCACCGATTGTGGTTAGATCAACCTTCTTCTGAGGAGCATTTCTAACTATGAAGGTCTATCCCTTGTTCTCTCAGACAAACAAGAAGTCATTGTGGGGGACATTCTTTCTGGTGGAGCATTCATCGGCACCACTACCTAATCCTTCAGTGTCCTTGGCATGCTTTTACGTTTTTAACATTTTGTCCAAGGCATCACTGCTACCATCAAATGGGATTCTTACCTTGACCTCATCCTCAAATTTCTCAAGGTCATTTTGGAGAATCTCCATTTCTCTAACCAACTGCTGATATTCTTTATCTTTTACTTCTAGCTCAGATGCTAGATCTTTACACTGACACTCCTTGGTATCTTCTTGTTCATTCTTTAACTCTAAGTCACATTTCTCAGTTTCTTCAAGGAATTTGATCAATTGGTTCAGCTCCACTATAGTAGCATTCTTGAATAACTTGTATTCATTTATTACTCTACTGAGTTCTTCAAGTGCATTTACAAGTTCTCCTTCAAGATCAACCTTCGCTTCCTCTTCTTCTTCACCTTCACTATCATTGTCAAATACATCTTTCTAGTAAGAGTGATCTGCATGATCAGTCTCAAATGTGTACCTCTCATCTTCTGATTCTTGAGCCATGAAGAGGTGGGTTCCTTCATCATTATTGTTGTGGCTGCTAGTAGATCTGCCTTCATCATCTACACATACATGAAATGTATTTCTCATCTTATCTCCACAAACTGGTTCTACAGTAGTAAGCTCATTTCCATAGAGCTTCTTCAGTCTATCCCATAAGCTCTTTGTCGATCTGCATCTGTCCACCTACGAGGAGACATCATCTGATAACCCACATAGTATAGCCTTCATTGTTTCATCATTACATTGGTTTCTTCTTTCTGCATCATAATCAGTGCCAGGACTGACTTTACTAGGTCATCCATTTACAATAGACATCAACATATCAAACCCTAGGGAGGACAAGTAGACTTCCATTCTACAACTCCAAATGGAATAGTTTAAACCATCAAAAATCAAAGCGGGGATTGATACTAAACAAAACCATTGTGTCTGTTGGTATTTTGGATATGTTGATATGGTTTTGTCATTGATGTCAACACTTGTCAACACTTATCAACACTTGGAGATTCTTGTTTATGTTCACCGGCATGATCAGTGGCTTATGCACAGTCACCGGTATCTAGTTCACTGGCACAATATATTGTTCACCGACACTTGAAATGACTTGGAGATTCTTTAGTTATATCGAAGACATTGTTTGGACACTTGGTCTTGGTGATTTGTTCATTGGTCTAATCAGGTGCATATTTGTTGTTACTGGAAAATAGGTCCAGGATATGCACCGACAAGCATATCTATTCCAGATCAGCATGACATGTTATGAAGATGATTTATTATTATTGTAAATACATTGAGTTGACATCATGCATCGCATATTGATTCATTTGTAATTGATTTTATTGTAATATCTTAGTGAGCCAACCTACACATTTGGTCTTAGGTTTTGGTATATATGTAAGATCTCATTTATGAGATTGTGTGGTAGAGTGTGGAAAAGGATTGTAATAAGGTATATATGAATATAAGCAGAGCTATACATGCAAACATCATTCAAGACTAAAGGAAGGTTTGAAGAAGGCATATCAAAGCTTAACCGATACTGAATCTAGCATATGAAGATGCTATTTTCAGTTGTACATTATCATTGGACTTAACCATCCAATTGTAGTCAGTGTGACTCCCATTTTGTGATTGAGAAGTGAGCTCTAGGCAGTTGGCCTTTCTGCATGTGCAGACCCCATTTGTACACACATACTATCTGCAATAGTATCATCTGATTGTGGGTAAAGTTTCCCACTATGGTTTTTCTCCTTATAGGGTTTCCACGTACAAATAACTATGTTATGTGTTATGTGTTGTGTATGTTATTTGTGTTTCTATTTCATGCATTAAACTTTACAAGTACTACAATTAACTGTTAAACTATCTACCGACATTAAATTTTGGTTTACCAGAATTAAGCATTAAGTTTTGTTAAGTTAGTTTTGATTTGGATTTATTGGACAACTGATTCACCCCCCCCCCCTCTCAGTTGCCTCCGGGACCTAACAATTGGTATCAGAGCCTAGTCCTCTTTTTTGCAGAAGTTTAACAGCTCTAGGAGATTCAATGTCTACTAACTATTTTAGGAAGGATAGTCTGAATCTTGATGGAACCAACTATGGCATATAGAAAATCAGGATGGAGACACATCTGAATTGCATTGGAGAGGACATATGGGATGTTACAAAGAATGGTTATGTTTCTCCTACTCAAGGTCAACCTATTCCACCAACCTTGGCTAAAGATGAGGAAAATGATTGAAAAGCAAGAGAAGCACTTTTGAGCACATTGTCTGATCCGCAAATCATGGGATTATCATATAGATCTATTGCTAAAGCTATTTGGGATAAATTGGAAACATTGAATGAAGGTGATACCATAGTCAAAATTGCAAAACTGGAATGCTTCTAGGTCAGGTATGAAAATCTGAAAATGGAAGAAGATGAAAGAATTTCTGCTTTTATGGAAAGAGTCAAAGAAATTGTTTTGGGTATACAATGTTGTGGAGGAACCTTAAGTGAAGATGAAATTGTTTCTAAATTTTTAAGAGATTTTCCACTGGCATGTAAAATTAAAGTTACTGCTATTAATGAATTGATAATAATGCCTAATGCATTAGTATCTAGAGACACTTTGGTTGGAAAACTTTCAACTTTTGAACTTGAGGAATTTGGTCTTGCTGCTACTATTAAGATAGATTTAGCTTTCAAAGCATCATCATCATCTATAGCATCATCATCATTATCTGAGAAATCTAATTGGAAAGCCTTTTATGCAAGAGAACTTGAAGAAATTAGAAAGGAGAATGAAGAACTAGGAGAGCTTGAAGCACTATTTGCAAAGAAAATGCCTAAAGGTCTAGTTGGAAGTAAGTATGAAGGTAAAGTGCCCTTTAAATGTTTTAACTACAATAAAAATTGGTCATATGGCTTCTAGGTGTCTTGATAGACATGCAAGATTGAAAGAAGAAGCTAAAAGGACATACAAGCCTAACCTTGAATATCAAAGGTACAAATTTAAGAAGAATAGAGACAAATCATGTTACTATGCTAATGAAGGAGTTACTGATGATCCTAATGAGGAACCAACAAACAATGGATGGGCTTTTGTTGCTATAATAGAAGATCAATTGACACCTACTATTCAACCAGTAGAGCAGGCCCTAGCAGCTAAAATTGGAGATAAAGATGAATGGATTATTGATTCTGGATGTTCACATCAAAGGTGAAACTGGTAAGACCCCTCATGAACTATGGTTTGGTAATACTCCTACTCTTAAATATTTAAGAATATTTGGAAGTAAATGCTATATTAGAAGAGATCAGTATATTGGCAAATTTGATCCTAGAAGTGATGAAGGAATATTTCCTGGTTATTCATCTAAGAGAAAGGCATATATATGTTTTAATAAGAGATTGCAGAAAATCATTGAGAGTGCAAATGTGAAGATTGATGAACAGTTTAGAAGGTCTATAGACTCTGAACTGGCAGTTGAGATAATCACAAATGAACCTACTATAAGAACACCAGTACAGAATGTTGTTCCAGTCACACCGACATCATCTAAGAATTCCACAGTGACTGAGGAACAACACCAAGTAAAAATACCCCGGTGTGTAAGATTGAATCACTATGAAAATCAGATAATTGGGAACAAATATCAAGGAGTTATGACTAGAGGAAGACTGGCAAATGAAGAGGTATGTCTTATTTCTCAAATTGAACCAGCAACTATTAATGAGGCATGTGAAGATAAATATTGGATTAAGGCTATGGAAGATGAATTAGAACAAATTGAAAATAATAACACATGGACATTAGTTCCCTGGCCTAAAGACAAAAATGTAATTGGAACTAAATGGATATTCAGAAATAAACTTAATGAAGATGGTAAGGTAATCAGAAATAAAGAAAGATTAGTGTGTAATGGTTATTCACAGAAGGAAGGAATTGATTATAATGAAACCTTTGCACTGGTAGCTAGAATTACAGCAGTTGGATTATTCTTAGCTTTTGTAGCACACAAGAACTATAAAGTATATCAAATGGATGTTAAATGTGCATTTCTAAATGGAGATATAGAAGAGGAAGTTTACATTGAACAATCTGATGGATTTTCTTTGATAGATGACAAAGATATGGTTTGCAAGTTAAGGAAAGCTTTATATGGATTGAAGCTAGGAGCATTGGACAAATATCTTTTAAAGATTGGTTTCACTAAAGGTAATGCTAACAACAATCTATATTACAAAGTAACTAATGATGACATCTTGGTTATTGAAGTTTTGTTGATGATATAATCTTTGGAGGAGAAGATGGATTATGTAAAGACTTTTCTAAAAATATGCAGGAAGAATTTGAAATGTCTATGATTGGGGAGATAAAATTACTTTTAGGATTGCAAATCTCACAGACTGATAAAGGTATATTCTTAAATAAATCTAAGTACTTGAAGGAATTAATAAAGAAATTTGGCATGGAAAACTCTAAACCGGTAAGCACACCTATGACTACAATTGATAAACTATCATTGAAGGATGAATCAACACCTGTTAATCTGACTAGGTACAAGTCTATGATAGGAGGTTTACTGTATTTGACACAAACAAGACCTAATATTATGAATGCAGTATGTATTGTTTCAAGATTTCAGAGTAATCCTAAATAAAATCATGAATCAACAGTGAAAAGGATTTTCCAGTATCTACAAGGAACTACAAATCTTGGTTTATGGTATCCTAGAGATGAAAACTTTGATTTATGTTCATACACAAATACAAATTGGGCAGGAGATGTAGATGACAGAAAAAGAACCACCGGTGAAGCATTTTTTCTTGGCAGCAGATTAATTTATTGGTTGAGAAAGAAACAAAGTTGTACATCTTTATCAATAGCAGAATTAGAATGTGTTGCAGTAGCAACTAACTGTACACAAGTATTATAGATCAAGCAAATGTTGAAGGACATAAAGGTAAAATGCAAGGAACCTATAACATTTTACTGTGATAATATGGCAGTAATTGATATATCAAAGAATCCAGTATTTCACTCTAAAACTAAACATGTTTCTACCAAATTCAATTTTCTAAAAGAGAATGTTGAAGCAAAAGAAGTGAAATTGGTTTATGTGAATACTAAAGAGCAGATTGCAGATATCTTTACTAAGCCCTTGCCTAAGGAAAATTTTGAATATCTAAGAGAGCATCTTGGATTTATACCCTCACTGGTAGAGACTTAGACAATTGATGATTGTCATCAACCGACAGAATTAATAGAGAAATCTTTTTTTCGGCTTTGATGAGGAGAGCTACTTCTTAAGGGGGGTAGTTGGATAAATTGATAAGTTGGTATTTTGTGATAAGTTCTTTGAACTGATTGAATTTGGTTTTGTATTTCTTTGGCATTTGATGTCAAAGGGGGAGAGATATCTATGGAAAAACACTATCTTTTGGGGAGAGATATTATGTATTTTGATTTCTGGTTAATGATCTCTTTGGGAGATTGTTGGTTTTTGGTTTTTGGCATTTCTGTTTTGACACTTTGATGGTTTTTCCATCTTGTGTTGCCATCAATGCCAAAGGGGGAGATTGTTGGTATTTTGGATATGTTGATATGGTTTTGTCATTGATGTCAACACTTGTCAACACTTGTCAACACTTATCAGCACTTGGGGATTCTTGTTTATGTTCATCGGCATGATCAGTGAATTATGCACAGTCACCGGTATCTGGTTCACTGGCAGGATATATTGTTCACTGACACTTGGAATGACTTGAAGATTACCTAGTTATGTCAAAGACATTGTTTGGACACTTGGTCTTGGTGATTTGTTCATTGGTCTAATCGGGTTTGCATATTTTTTGTTACCGACAAATAGGTCAAGGATATGCACCGGCAAGCATATCTATTCCAGATCAGCACGACATGTTATGAAGATGATTTACTATTATTATAAATGCATTAAGCCGACATCATGCATCTCATATTGATTGATTTGTAATTGATTTTATTGTAATATCTTAGTGAGCCGACCTACACATTTGGTCTTAGGTTTTGGTATATATGTAAGATCTCATTTATGAGATTGTGTGGTAGAGTGTGGAAAAGGATTGTAATAAGGTATATGCAAATATAAACAGAGATATACATGCAAACATCATTCAAGATTGAAGGAAGGTTTGAAGAAGGCATATTAGAGCTTAACCGGTACTAAATCCAGCATATGAAGATGCTATTTTGAGCAGTAAATTATCATTGGACTTAACCAACCAATTGTAGTCAATGTGACTCCCATTTTGTGATTGAGCAATGAGCTCTAGGCAGTTGGCCTTTCTACATGTGCGGACCCCATTTGTACACACATACTATCTGTAGTAGTATCATCTGATTGTGGGTAAGGTTTCCTATCATGGTTTTCCCCCTTACAAGGTTTCCACGTACAAATAATTGTGTTATGTGTTGTGTTTGTTATTTGTGTTTCTATTTTGTGCATTAAACTTTACCGGTACTGCAATCAACTATTAAACTGTCTACTGGCATTAAAGTTTGGTTTATCGATATTAAGCATTAATTTTTGTTAAGTTAGTTTTGGTTTGTATTTATTGGACAACTGATTCACCCCCCCCCTCTCAGTTGCCTCTGGGACCTAACAATGTCCTTAAGCTAGAATCTACCCAAGCTAGAGAAAGCTTATCAACCAAGAACCTAGGGCTCTAATACCAATTGTTAGACACAATGTACCACTGAGAGGGGGTTGAATCAGTGGTTTGCAAACTTTTCCCTTTATCTATCCTATATGAGTATACTGGTTAACAGATCTAACAGGAAACAGACTTATCGGTTAGATTGGAGACTATCACAAATGCACTCACACATAAAGGGGACATCACATAACACCAACATATACGAGGAAAACCAAAGATGGGAAAAACCTCAGCGGGAAATGTTGTTGGAGTCTACTGCTCTAGTTTAGCCTCACAATGAATATTTGATTATAATGTTTAGGGCACCAACCCAAGGAGCACTAAACCATGCACCGAGCTCCAACTCAGTGGTTTACTTTGATTATATTCAAATACAAAAGTAATAGTCTTGTTACAAATGGATTTTGTAACTATTCCCTAAATCCCTTTATCAATTCTCTACTTACCAATTCATAGTCAGTTCTCTGCTCACCTCACTGTTGTAGCTTGCTCTCTGTTGTATCCTTGTCGGTTCACTCTCTTCTCCTTCTTTGTCTGTTCTGCACTCTGTTGGTTCTACACTATGCCAATTCTCCCTTCTCTCTGCTACACCTTTTCTATCCACTGGTACTACACTCTGCCGGTTCTATGCTTGCCTTCTCTTCAATCTTCTGCAACTCTTATTTGCCGGTATGGTCACTATCGGTTCTCTCTTTTGTCATACCCAGTGGCTAACTCCCGGTTACCTCACCATTTTTGATTGAACATTTCAACCGTATTCTTCCTCACACTTAGTCTCTTCTTCTTCTTCTTGGTGAGCACTGGACTAATTTCATCTCACATGCAGCAACACTTTTTCATTCAGCGACAACCTTCATCGATTTTGGCTTGCATATTTATAAATTGGTTTTCCCGCCAAAAGCCAATTTAGAATTTGAGCGGTTAGGGTTTCCTCATTGACCTCGAGGCAAACCAAATACAATCAGATCTCATCAGATCTGATTACCTAGATTGATAAAATGCAATGCATCAATCAACCTCGACATTGTCGTGCCTTCTAGAACACGCCTTCTATTTTTAGCATCCTACTTTTAACCTATCAGCAGATTTCTTCAAGGAATCTAATCAATTGGTTCAGCTCCACTACAGTAGAATTCTTGAATAACTTGTATTCATTTCTTACTCTACTGAGTTCTTCAAGTGCATTTACAAGTTCTCCTTCAAGATCAACCTTCGCTTCCTCTTCTTCTTCACCTTCACTATCATTGTCAAACACATCTTTTCAGTAAGAATGATCTGCATGATCAATCTCAGATGTGTGCCTCTCATCTTCTGATTATTGAGCCATGAAGAGGTGGGTTCCTTCATCATCATTATTGCGGCTGCTAGCGGATCTGCCTTCATCATCTGCAGATACATGAAATGTATTTCTCATCGCATCTTCACAAACCGGTTTTGTAGTAGTAGGCTCATTTCCATAGAGCTTCTTCAGTTTGTCCCATAAGCTCTTTGTTGATCTGCTTCTATCCACCTGTGAGGAGACATCATTTGATAACCCACAGAGTATAGCCTTCATTGTTGCATCATTACACTGGTTTCCTCTTTCTACATCATAATCGATGCCAGTACTGACTTTACTAGGGCATCCATTTACAAAAGACATCGACATATCAAAACCTAGGGAGGACAAGTAGACTTCCATTCTACAACTCCAAATGGAATAGTTTAAACCATCAAAAATCGGAGCAGGGATTGATACTAAATAGACCATTGTGTCTTAAGCCAAAATCTACCCAAGCTAGAGAAATCTTATCAACCAAGAACCTAGGGCTCTGATACCAATTGTTAGACACAATGTACCACTAAGAGGGGGATGAATCAGTTGTTTGGAAACCTTTCCCTATATCTATCCTATGTGAGTATACCGGTTAACAGATCTAATAGGAAATAGACTTATCAGTTAGATGGGAGACTATCACAAATGCACTCACACATAAAGGGGACATCACATAACACCAACATATATGAGGAAAACCCAAGATGGGAAAAACCTCAGTGGGAAATGTTGTTGGAGTCTATTGATCTAGTCCAACCTCACAATGAATATCTGATTATTGTTAGGTCCCAAAGACAACTGAGAGGGGGGGGTCGAATCAGTTGTCTAATAAATGCAACCAAAATTAACTTAACAAAAACTTAATGCTTAATGCCAGTAAACCAAACTTTATGCTAGTAGATAGTTTTATAAGTTAATTGCAGTACCAATAAAGATTAATGCATGAAATAGAAAGACAATAACATCCACAACACATAACACAAATATTTGTACGTGGAAACCCTGTAAGGGAAAAAACCACAGTGGGAAGCCTTGCCCACAATCAAATGATACTACTGCAGATAGTATGTGTGTACAATATGGATTCTACACATGCCGAAAGGCCAGCTGCCTAGAGCACATTGCTCAATCATAAAATGAGAGTCACACTGACTATAATTGGATGGTTAAATCCAATGGTAATGTACTGCATAAAATAGCATCTTCATATGCTAGATTCAGTACTGGTTTAGCTTTGATTGCCTTCACAAAAACCTTCCTTCAACCTTCAAATGATGTTTGCATGTATAGCTCTTCTTATTTTTGCATATACCTTATTGCAATTCTTTTTCCAATTGCTTATCAATCTCACAAATGAGATCTTACATTTATACCATAACTTAAGACCACTTGAATAGGTCGGCCCACTAAAAGATATTACAATAAAATCAATTACAAATAAATCAATATCCGATGCATGATGTCAGCTCAATGCATTTACAATAATAATAAATCATCTCCATAATGTGTCATGCTGATCTGGAATAGATATGCCTTCCGGTGCATATCCTCGACCTATTTGTCGGTAACAGCAAATATGCAAGCCCCGATAAACCAATAACCAGATCGCCAAAACCAAGTGATCGAATAATATCTTTGACACAACCAAGTAGTCTCCAAGTCATTCCAAGTGTCATTGAACAATATAATTTGTCATTGAACCAAATACCAGTGACTATGCATAAGTCCCTGACTTGCCGGTGAACATAACCAAAGATCTCCAAGTGCTGATAAGTATTGACAAGTGATGACAGGTGTTGACATCAATGACAAAACCATATCAACATATCCAAAATACCAACAATCTCCCCCTTTGGCATTGATGGCAACACAAGATGGAAAAACCATCAAAGTAGCAAAACAGAAATGCCAAAAACCAAAAACCAACAATCTCCCAAAGAGATCATTAACCAGAAATCAAAATACATAATTTATGTCCCCTAGAATAATTTCTCAAAAATGATATCTCTCCCCAAAATATTTTTCAATTTTTTTTCCATAATATCTCTCCCCCTTTGACATCAAATGCCAAAGCATTACAAAAACCAGTTTCAAATACAAAATACCAACTTATTATACTAACTACTCCCCCTGAGAAGTAGCTCTCCTCATCAAAGCTGGAATAAAAGATTTCTCTGTTAATTATGCCGGTTGATGACAAACATCAACTATCTAAGTCTCTACCAGTGAGGGTATAACCTCAAGCTTCTCTCTGAGATATTCAAAAGTTTCCTTAGGCAAAGGCTTGGCAATGATATCTGCAATCTACTCTTTAGTATTCACATAAACCAATTTCACTTCTTTTGCTTCAACATTCTCTTTCAGAAAATTGAATTTGATAGAAACATGTTAAGTTTTAGATTGAAATACCAGATTCTTGGATATATCAATTTCTGCCATATTATCACAGTAAATAGTTATAGGTTCCTTGCATTTTACCTTTATGTCCTTCAACATTTGTTTGATCCATAATACCTGTGTACAGTTAGTTGTTGCTGCAACATATTTTGATTCTACTATTAATAGACTTGTATAACTTTGTTTCTTTCTCAACCATGAAATTAGTCTGCTACCAAGAAAAAATGCTTCATCGGTGGTGCTTTTTCTGTCATCCACATCTCCTACCCAATTAGCATCTGTGTATGCACATAAGTCAAAATTTTCATCTCTAGGATACCATAAACCAAGATTTGTAGTGCCTTGTAGGTACTGGAAAATCCTTTTCACTGTTGATTCATGATTTTCTTTAGGATTACTCTGAAATCTTGAAACAATACATACTGCATTGAAAATATCAAGTCTTGTTTGTGTCAAATACTGTAAACCTCCTATCATAGACTTGTATCTAGTCGGATTAACAAGTGTTGATTCATCCTTCAAAGATAATTTATCAATTGTAGTCATAGGTGTTCTTACCGGTTTACAGTTTTCCATGCCGAATTTCTTTAGTAATTGCTTCAAGTACTTAGATTGATATAGGAATATACCTTTATCTCTCCAATCATAGACATTTCAAATTCTTGCTGCATTTTGTTAGAAAAGTCTTTGCACAACCCATCTTCTCCTCCAAAGATTATATCATCAACAAAAACTTCAATAACCAAGATGTCATCATTAGTCACTTTGTAGTATAGATTGTTGTCAGCATTACCTTTAGTGTATCCAAGCTTTAAAAGATATTTGTCCAATCTAGCATACCAAGCCCTGGGAGTTTGTTTTAGACCATATAAATCTTTCCTTAAACTGCAAACCATGTCTTTGTTATCTATCAAATAAAATCCATCAGGTTGTTCAATATAAACTTCTTCTTCAAGATCTCCATTCAGAAACGCACATTTAACATCCATTTGATATACTTTATAGTTCTTGTGTGCTTTAAAAGCCAATAAAAGTTTGACTGCCTCAATTCTAGCTACCGGTGCAAAGGTTTCATTGTAATCAATTCCTTCTTTCTATGAATATCCCTTACATACTAATCTTGCTTTGTTTCTAATTACCTTACCATCTTCATTAAGTTTATTTCTGAAAACCCATTTAGTTCCAATTACATTTTTGTCTTTAGGCCAGGGAACTAATGACCAAGTGTTATTCCTTTCAATTTGTTCTAATTCATCTTTCATAGCTTTAATCCAATATTTATCTTCAGATGCCTCATTAATTGATGTAGGTTCAATTTCAGAAATAAGACATACCTCTTCATTTGTCAATCTTCCTCTAGTCATAACTCCTTGAAATTTGTTTCCAATTATCTGATCTTCAGAATGATTCAATCTTACATACCAGGGTGTTTTTACTTCTTGTTGTTCTTCAGTGACTGTTGAATCTCCAGATGATGCCAGTGTAACTGGATCACCATTCTGTACCGGTGTATTCACAGTAGGTTCATTTGTGATTATCTCTATTGTCTGTTCAAAGTCTATGTACCTTGAATTTCCTCTAAACTGTTCATGAAGCTTCACATTTGCACTCTCAACAATTTTCTACAATCTGTTGTTAAAACATCTATATGTCTTGCTCTTAGATAAATAACCAAGAAATATTCCTTCATCACTTCTAGGATCAAATTTGCCAATATACTCATCTCTTCTAATATAGCATTTACTTCTAAATATTCTGAAATATTTAAGAGGAGGAGTATTACCAAACCATAGTTCATGAGAGGTCTTACCGGTTTCACCTCTGATGTGAACTCTGTTGAATGTATAAACTATTGTATTGACGGCTTCTCTCCAGTATATATGAGGTAGATTTTCTTCTGATATCATACTTTTGGCTACATCCAAGATAGTTTTGTTTTTCCTTTCCACAACTCCATTCTGTTGGGGTGTCTGGGGTGCTGGTAACTGTCTTTTGATCCCATTCACTTCACAGAATGTATTAAATTCCTTAGATGTGAATTCATCTCCTTGATCTGATCTCAAACATTTGATTTTCTTGTTAGTTTCATTTTCTACCATCACCTTGAGTAGTTTGAATTTCCCAAATGCTTCAGATTTTTCCCTAAGAAAAGTAACCCAACACATTCTAGAATAGTCATCAATGATGAGCATAAAATACCTATCTCCTTGTATACTTCTAGTTCTTGTTGGACCACATAAATCAGTATGAATTAAATCAAGAACATTGTTAGACTTCTCTGGAATACTCTTGAAAGTTTCTCTAACTTGCTTTCCAAATTGACATTCCTTACATACCGGATTGTGAGGTTTAATAATCTTAGGTAAATCTCTTACTGCCTTAGTGGTTCTGATTTTCACAATGCAATCAAAATTTCTATGACAAAGTCTCTTATGCCATAATCAAATTTCATCAATATGTGCAATCAAACATGCTTTCTCATTGTTGTTCAAATGAAAGATATTACCTCTAGTCTGATTACTGGTGGCAATTTCCAAACCAGTTCTGTTGAAGAATTTAAATTTACCATTCTTGAATTGTAACTGAAATCCTTTCTCAACTAATTGACCAACACTCAAAAGATTGTGCTTCAAACCTTCAACATAGTAAACATTATTAGTATTGTCCTTACCATCAAAAGATATAGTGCTTTTTCCTTTGATCAAACAAGCTTTATCATCTCCAAATATTACTAGACCTCCATTGTATTCCTGAAAGGTTAAGAATTTACTCTTATCACCAGTCATGTGATGTAAACATCTTGAATCAATAGTCCATTCATCTGTATCTTCAACTTTAGCTGCCAAGGCCTGCTCTACCAGTTGAACAATAGGTGCTGGTTGATCTTCTGTTATAGCAATAAAAGCCCATCCATTGTCTATCGATTCCTCATCAGAATCATCAGTAACTCCTTCATCAGCATAATAACAATATTTGTATCTATTCTTCTTAAACTTGTATTTCTCATAATCAGGGTTAGGCTTATATGTTCTTTTAGTTTCTTCTCTTAATCTTGCATGTCTATCAGGACATCTAGAAGCCATATGACCAATCTTATTACAGTTAAAACATTTAAAGGGTGCTTTACCTTCATACTTACTTCCAATTGGACCTTTAGGCATTTTCCTTGCAAATAGTGCTTCAAGTTCTTCAAGTTCTTCATTTTCTCTCCTGCTTTCTTCAAGTTCTCTTGCATAGAAGGCTTTCCAATCAGATTTCTTAGATGATGATGATGATCCTACAGATGATGATGATGCCTTGAAAGCTAGATATGTCTTAATAATAGTAACAGGACCAAATTCTTCAAGTTCAAAAGCTAAAAGTTTTCCAAGCAAAGTGTCTCTAGATACTGATGCATTAGGCATTGTTCTCAATTCATTTATAGCAGTAACTTTCATTTTATATGCCGGTGGCAAAGATCTTAAAACTTTAGAAACAATCTCATTTTCACTTAAGGTTCCTCCACAATATTGTACCCAAAACAATTTCATTTACTCTTTCCATAAAAGCATAAATTATTTCTTCTTCTTCCATTTTCAGACTTTCATACCTGACCCGGAAGCATTCAAGTTTTGCAATTTTGACTGTGGAATCTCCTTCATTCAATGTTTCCACTTTGTCCCAAATAGCTTTAGCAGTAGATCTGTCTAATAATCCCATGACTTGTTGATCTAACAATACGCTCAAAAGTGCTTCTCTTGCTTTGCAATCATTTTCTTCATCTTTAGCCAAGGTTGGTGGATTAGGTTGACCATGAGTAGGAGAAGTATAGCCATTCTTTGTAACATCCTATATGTCCTTTCCAATGCAATTCAAATGTGTCTCCATCCCGATCTTCCATATGCCATAGTTAGTTCCATCAAGTTTCAGACTGTCCTTCCTGAAATAGCTAGAAGACATTGGATCTCCTCAAGTTGTTAAACTTCTCCAAAAAGAGGACTAAGTTTTGATACCAATTGTTAGATCCCAGAGACAACTAAGAGGGGGGGGGGGGGTTAATCAGTTGTCTAATAAATTCAACCAAAATTAACTTAACCAAAACTTAATGCTTAATGAAAGGTAAACCAAACTTTATGTCGGTAGATAGTTTTATCAGTTAATTGCAGTATCGGTAAAGATTAATGCATGAAATAGAAAGACAATAACATCCACAACACATAACATAAATATTTGTATGTGGAAACCCTGTAAGGGGAAAAACCACGGTGGGAAGCCTTACCCACAATCAAATGATACTACTGCAGATAGTATGTGTGTACAATATGGATTCTACACATGCAGAAAGGCCAACTACCTAGAGCTCACTGCTCAATCACAAAATGAGAGTCACACTGACTACAATTGGATGGTTAAATCCAATGATCATATACTGCATAAAATAGAATCTTCATATGCTTGATTCAATACCGGTTTAGTTCTGAATGCCTTCACAAAAACCTTCTTTTAACCTTTAAATGATGTCTGTGTGTATAGCTCTGCTTATTTTAGCATATACCTTATTACAATTCTTTTTCCAATCGCTTATCAATCTCACAAATGAGATCTTACATTTATACCATAACCTAAGACCAATTGAATAGGTCGGCCCACTAAAAGATATTAAAATAAAATCAATTACAAATAAATCAATATCGAATGCATGATGTCAGCTCAATGCATTTACAATAATAATAAATCATCTCCATAACGTGTCGTGTTGATTTGGAATAGATATGTCTGTCGGTGCATATCCTGGACCTATTTGCTGGTAACAACAAATATGCAAACCCGAATAAACCAATAACGAGATCCCCAAAACCAAGTGATCAAATAATGTCTTTGACATAACCAAGTAGTCTCCAAGTCATTCCAAGTGCCGGTGAACAATATAATCTATCAGTGAACCAAATACTGGTGACTGTGCATAAGTCCCTGACTTGCCAGTGAACATAACCAAAGATCTCCAAGTGTTGATAAGTGTTGACAAGTGATGATAGGTGTTGACATCAATGACAAAACCATGTCAACATATCCAAAATACCAACAATTATAATGTTTAGGGCACCAACCCAAGGAGCACAAACCCCTAATTTAGGGCACCAACCCCTCATTTAGAGCACAACCCATGCACAGAGCTCCAACTCAGTGGTTTACTTTGATTATATTCAAATACAAAATTAATAGTCTTGTTACAAATGGATTTTGTAACTCTTCTGCAAATCCCTTTATCAGTTCTCTCCTTACCAATTCAAAGTCGGTTTTCTGTTCACCTCACTACTACAGCTTTCTCTCTGCTACATCCTTGTTGGTTTGCTCTCTTCTCCTTCTTTGTTTGTTCTAAACTCTACTGGTTCTGCACTATGCCAATTCTCCCTTCTCTCTACTACACCTTTTCTCTCCACCAGTACTACACTCTGTCGATTCTATGCTTGCCTACTCTTCAATCTTCTGCAACTCTTATTTGCCGGTATGGTCACTATCAGTTCTCTCTTTTGTCAAACCCAGTGGTTGACTATCAGTTACCTCACTGTTTGCGATAGAACACTTCAACCCTATTCTTTCTCACACTTAGTCTCTTCTTCTTCTTCTTGGTGAGCACTGGACTAATTTCCTCTCACATGTAGCAACACTTTTTCATTCAGTGACAACCTTCATCGATTTTGGCTTGCATATTTATAAACTGGTTTTCCTGCCAAAAGACAATTTAAATTTTGAGTGGTTAGGGTTTCCTCATTGACCTCATGGAAAACCAAATCCAATCAGATCTCATCAGATCTAATCACCTAGATTGATAAACTACAATGCATCAATCAACCTCAACATTGTCTTGCCTTCCAGAACAGGCCTTCTATTTTTAGCATCCTGCTTTTAACCTGTCAACAGATTTCTTCGTCGATCACCAAGAATAGCTTCATGGTTTCCTTCACCTACCTTGATCTTCTCAACTAGTCAGTGTTGGATCTCTATTGTTCGTTTGACCTCAAGCAAAAAACCTCTATTGTGCATCCCGTGAATCTCATAGTCAACATAAATGTTGACCGGTTACCTTCTTCCTCACCACCTGACACTTTATCTTTTACTTCTAGCTTAGATGCTATATCTTTACACTCCTTGGTATCTTTTTGTTCATTCTTTAACTCTGAGACACATTTATCAGTTTCTTCAAGGAATTTGATCAATTGATTCAACTCCACTATAGTAGAATTCTTGAATAACTTGTATTCATTTCTTACTCTACTGAGTTCTTCAAGTGCATTTACAAGTTCTCCTTCAAGATCAACCTTCGCTTCCTCTTCTTCTTCACCTTCACTATCATTGTAAAACACATATTTTTAGTAAGAGTGATCTGCATGATCAGTCTTAGATGTGTGCCTCATCTTCTGATTCTTGAGCCATGAAGAGGTGGGTTCCTTCATCATCATTGTTGCGGCTGCTAGCAAATCTGCCTTCATCATCTGCAGATACATTAAATGTATTTCTCATCCTATCTTCACAAACCAGTTCTATAGTAGTAGGCTCATTTCCATAGAGCTTCTTAAGTCCGTCCCATAAGCTCTTTGTCGATCTGCATCTATCCACCTATGAGGAGACATCATCTGATAACCCACAGAGTATAGCCTTCATTATTGCATGATTACACTGGTTTCTTCTTTCTGCATCATAATCGGTGTCAGGACTGACTTTACTAGGGCATCCATTTACAACAAACATCAACATATCAAACCCTAGGGAGGACAAGTAGACTTCCATTCTACAACTCCAAATGGAACAGTTTAAACCATCAAAAATCGGAACAGGGATTGATACTAAACAAACAATTGTGTCCTTAAGCCAGAATCTACCCAAGCTAGAGAAAGCTTATCAACCAAGAACCTAGGGCTCTGATACCAATTGTTAGACACAATGTACCACTGAGAGGGGGATTAATCAATGGTTTGCAAACTTTTCCCTTTATCTATCCTATATGAGTAGACCAGTTAATGGATCTAATAGGAAACAAACTTATCAGTTAGATGGGAGACTATCACAAATGCACTCACACATAAAGGGGACATCACATAACACTAGCATATACAAGGAAAACCTAAGATGGGAAAACCCTCAGTGGGAAATGTTGTTGGAGTCTACTACTCTAGTCTAGCCTTAGAATGAATATCTAATTATAATGTTTAGGGCACCAACCCAAGGAGCACAAACCCCTGATTTAGGACACCAACTCCTGATTTAGAGCACCAACCAATGCACTGAGCTCCAACTCAATGGTTTACTTTGATTATATTCAAATACAAAAGTAATAGTCTTGATACAAATGAATTTTGTAACTCTTCTGCAAATCCCTTTATCGATTCTTTGCTTACCAATTCAGAGTCGGTCCTCTGCTCACCTCTCTCCTGCAGCTTGCTCTCTATTGCATCCTTGTTGCTTCGCTCTCTTCTCCTTCTTTTCCTATTCTACACTCTATTGGTTCTACACTATGCTGATTCTGCCTTCTCTCTGCTACACCTTTGCTCTCCACTAGTACTACACTCTGCTAGTTCTATGCTTGCCTGCTCTTCAATCTTCTACAACTCTTATTTGCCGGTATGGTCACTATCGGTTCTCTCTTTTGTCAGACCCAGTGGCTAACTATCGGTTACCTCACTATTTTTGATAGAACACTTCAACCCTATTCTTCCTCACACTTAGTCTCTTCTTCTTCTTCTTGGTGAGCACTGGACTAATTTCCTCTCACATGCAGAAACACTTTTTCATTCAGCAACAACCTTCATCAATTTTGGCTTGCATATTTATAAATTGGTTTTACCACCAAAAGACAATTTAAATTTTGAGCGGTTAGGGTTTCCTCATTGACCTAGAGGCAAACCAAATCCAATCAGATCTCATCAGATCTGATCACTTAGATTGATAAACTAGAATGCATCAATCAACCTTGACATTGTCGTGCCTTCCAAAACATGCCTTCTATTTTTAGCATCCTTCTTTTAACCTATCAATGGATTTCTTGGTCGATCACCAAGAATGGCTTCATGGTTTCCTTCACTTGCCTCGATCTTCTCAACTAGTCTGTTCTAGATCTCTGTTGTTTGTTTGACCTCGAGCTGAAAACCTCTATTGTTCATCCCGTGAATCTCATAGTCAACATAAGTGTCAACCGGTTACCTTCTTCCTCGCCACCTGACACTTTTCCAACTCAACATGTTGACCTGTGCATGCATGCCACTTCAGATCCATGTGGCCCCTATGTCGGCATCCACCTTTTCTAGGTCATTTGTGTTGGTAAGGATGGGATCACCAACCAACTCCATTACTGAGTTTATCTACCAGGCTACTAACCCTGTCGGTTAAACCTTGAACCGTCTTGTTGTCAACCTTGCACTCTACTTCTCTTCTAGTGGAACACTCAACTGGTCAACACTCTTGCTAACCTACCTTATGCACTTCTTCATCAAATGGGAGTCTTCTGCATTTGCACTTTGTCCACATTACTGGTGGACTTATATATCGGTAAACCCCTTGATGACACCATGTCATTAACCTTCAATTGTTTCCATCTGAGGCATCTGCATGCCAGTTGCACTCTCTATCTGCAGTTGCTCAACCTTTCCTTCTTCATCATCAGACCGAACATCATCTAACCAATTTGTCAAAGTGACAAAACCATCACTCTTCATCTGTCCTAGAAACTCATCATGCCTTCTATGTTAGTCAAGTGGATATCCTTGATTTAATGCACTTAAGGCATCCTTTTGTTTCACCAGCAGATCTAGTGTGAGCCTTCAAACACCTTCCTTTAACTCTTATATCTTATCTCACAGAACTATGATGCATTCCATGCATAATAGGAGATAAGCTCCACTTACCCGTGGGAGTGGATCCTTGTCATTTGCATCCTACAATGTACTCATGTGGCATCCCTATTGTGCAACATATCTTCAAACGGGCACATGTGATCTGGTTGGGCACACTCATTGTCAATCTTCTCTTCAATTGGTGACTGCATCTTTATCTGGTGAAAGTCCTACTATTTTGCATCCACATAGCATATCAGTGACCTATACATCCTTCTCCTCTAGTGTTGATGTGATTCTTGATAAAATTCTGCTTCTTCATCATGAACACCAGCCCAACATCTTTCCCACTCACAGATGTCATCATTTACCGATTGTTATATCATATTGGTCTCCTGTCCATATCTTCCACACAAGTCAGACACTAACTTGTGCACTGGTGACTCCATTGTGACTCCAATGGTCATTACACTGAATGACATTCTCTCTCTTATCGGTGACCTGCAACACAAGGTGATATCAAAGATATCACATCCGGTATGCATCCATGATAGTTCTACACATACATCTCTTATACTGGTAGCCATCCTATAATGGTTGACATCAATGACAACACAATGCCAACAAGTACAACCCATAGCAACATGTACACTTGTCTGATAGGCCCAAAGAGCATAGGTTAATTGAGTATGCCAATCCTTACCATGCTTGTTCACCGTCTTTCAAAGAATTTGTTCAATTATCTTATTCGAAGACTCATCTTGACCATTTGATTGAGGGTAATAAGGTGTAGAAAATTTATGTTGAATATGATATTTCTCATGAAACTTCTTCACATCCTTATTTTTAAATGGTGTTCCATTATTTGAAACTAAGGCAGAAGGTATTCCAAATCAAGAAATAATGTTTTCCAAAATGAATTGACAAATTACTTCAGTGGTAGTGGATTGAAGAGGAACAAATTCCACCCACTTTGTAAAGTAATCGATTGCAGTTATGATGAAGTATGTCCTTGAGACAAAGGAGGAGATATTTTACCAATAAGATCCAAACCCGATGTAGAAAAGGGTCAAGATGCTACTTGAGATCTAAGTCCTTGGGCAGGGGCATGAATTAAATAGCTATGTTGCTAACACTGATGACATTTCTTAACAAATGTGAAGGAATCCTTTTCCATGGTCTACCAATATATCACATTCGGAACAATTTTTGAACTAAGGATCCACCCCCAAAATTCCCCCCACTAGCACCTGAATGTGCTTCCTCAAGGGAAATAGAGATTTTGGCTTTGTTGAGATAGAGGAGAAGAAGACCATTATAACCCCTCCTATAAAGGACGTGAGAAAGGATAATGTATCTTGCGGCCAATTTGTGAATCCTGGCCCTAACATTTTTATTCAAAGAGTCAGGAAAGGTACCATCACTCAAATATCACATAATATGCAAGTACCCTTCATCAGAATTAATAATACAACATTATGCCACATCACTAGGATTATCAGCAATAGTCAAGGTAGTGGAGTTGTGAATAGTGAATTTAAGATCTATCAAGGGGTCCTCTAAAGACACAAGAGAGGCCACATCTGCCATCACATCGGCATGTTGATTATCTTTTTGAGGGATAGGTTCCATGGTATAAGAATCAAACTTTTGTAACAAGGATATAGCTAGATCTCTATATTGTGACAATTTGTCTTGCTTAGCTTGATAAACTCTTGTTACTTGTCTTATAATTAGTTGAGAATCTCCATAAATATGTCGATGCTTCACATTCAATGCTAAGGTTGCTTTAATTCCAGCCATAAGGGCCTCATATTCAACCATGTTGTTGGTACATAAGAAATTGAGATTATATGATAAAGGGATAGGTTTCTTCTTAGGATAAATTAAGACCACCCCTGCCCTCGATCTTGTACGACACCTAGAGCCATCAAAGTACAATTCCCAAGTCTCATAAACCTTAGTAGAAAAAATATATTCATCAAGAAAGGACTCTAGATTAGGTAGGGTGAAGGGTGAAGGAGCGTCAGCTAGGTGGTCAGTCAATGCTTGACCCTTTATTGCCTTTTGTGAGACAAACTTAAGGTCAAACTCGGTCCACATCATAACCAACTTAGATAAGCATCCAGAAAGGTTAGTTTTAGAGAAAGGATGCTTGAGAGGGTCAAACTTAATGATAACATGCACCTCAAAATTCAAGAGATAATGCCTCAACTTTTTGGTTGCGAAGACCAAAGCAAGGCACTGTCTTTCTATCACAGAATATCGAGCTTTATAATTGAGTAGAGTACAACTTATATAATAAACCAAACATTCTCTACCATCCTTATCACATTGTGCCAATAAAGTTGCAAGAGCATGAAGGGAAGCAACTGTGTATAGAAAAAAGGGTTTAGAAGGGTCAATGGGTTGAAGAACAGGAGGATTGGCCAAATAAACTTTTAGGTCTTCAAATGCTTGATGAAAATCCTCATTCCATTGAAAAATGGTATTCTTTTTAAGCAATTGAGTGAAAGGAAAGGTACGATCCGTAAGTTGAGAAACAAACCTACGAATAGCTTGGATATTTCTATACAAACTTTTTAATTGGGAGACATTCTTAGGAGGTGGAATGTTAACAATAGCATCTATTTTATTTGTATCCACCTTAATTCCATGATGTGAAACTATGAACCCTAATAGTTTTCCACTATCCACACCAAACACACACTTTCGGGGATTCAAGTGCATGTTATACTTACAATTTCTCTCAAATATTTGGTGAAGGATCTTCACATGATCTATATGAAGAATGGATTTAGCTAAGATATCATCAACATAATCTTCTAAGGTCTTATGCATATAGTCATGGAAGATGAGAGTCATAGCACGCTGATAGGTTGCACTTGTGTTTTT
This sequence comes from Cryptomeria japonica, assembly GCF_030272615.1. Taxonomy (NCBI): domain Eukaryota; kingdom Viridiplantae; phylum Streptophyta; class Pinopsida; order Cupressales; family Cupressaceae; genus Cryptomeria; species Cryptomeria japonica. Next base: position 460,268,786 of record NC_081411.1, read on the forward strand.
TAATCCAAAAGGCATCATAACCCAATAAAACGTGCCCCAAGGGGTGGTGAAATTAGTTTTGTATTGATCTTGAGGATTACTAAAGATTTGAATATACTGAGAGAAACCATCCATGAAGGATAATAAGGCATGACCTGCTATGAAATCCACTATCATATTGATATTCAGGAGAGGGACATCATCTTTTAAAGAGGATTTGTTTAGATCACATAAGTTTGTACACATCCTAATCTTATTATCAGACTTAGCGACAACCACAATGTTTGAAATCCATGGGGAATAATCGATAGGATGGATGAATCCAACATCCAACAACTTTTCAATCTCAACTTTAACAAGTAATGCTACTTTAGGGTGAATCTTTCAAATCTTTTGTTTCACAAGCTTAGCATCAAGAATTAGGACAATGTTATTAGTGACAATATTAGGATCTATGTCAGGCATATCAAAGTATATCCAAGCAAATATTTCAGGAAATTCAAGTAATAACTCAGATATTGTTTTTGATCTTCTTCATCAAGACATTTCCCTATCTTAATGATTTTATCTTCAACATAATGATCTATCCTGATATCAATAGTGTCACTTATTAGGAGATTGCATTGTTGAGGAGCGTCTTTTAACTGAGGAAATCCTTTAACTATCTCATTATTATTTCTTTCCTTCCCAAAGTAAGCTTCTGCATTTAAACAATAGGGAAAGCCACGATTATGGTGATAACGAGGAAGGTTGTCATAAGCTCCTAAGAATTCGGCCAAGGAATCATCATTATGAAAAACATCTCAAGCAAGGACACTAGAAGAGTCACAATCAATATACTTTGGATATTTTATTGAGAGAGAAGCAGAAATGATATTAACACTAATAAATGATCTCTTAGAGGCTTTAGTACGCTTAAAAGGATCATAACCAAGCCCAAATGTCATATCATGGAAGTTGTTTTCCAAGGGAGCCTTGATCCCCTATTCTTAAGCACCACACCCATTACCATTGTATCCGCATCTAGCTAGGATGTGAAAACCAGTACCATAAAGATTACCCATTTCTACAAAAGAAGGAGGATTTTGATAAAGCGAAGAGTCAAATTCCTCTAGGTTGGAAATGGGACGCGAAGTCAGGGAAGCCACCACAAAGTTATTACTCAATGGCCCAGACAAAGCAGATTTCACCTTAGTTTCTCTAGGGGAATTTAGTATTCCCCTATGAAAGTAGGATTGAAATCAAGGGATCCCCAATCATCTTCTACAAGAACCTTCTCAGGAGAAAAGGTATTTTTAGTACTATAATCAAGCTAAGAAGATTCTCTCTCAAGAATCTTAGGTTCACTTGAGGAATAATTGGGAATCAATTCGGATGTAGGAGATAAGTTTGATGAAACGGTCACATTAGTAGGAATAAAAGCTTTAGAGGAAACTAAGACAATTGGGGAAGAACCAATTGAAGAGGATTTAGAACTTGATGTTTGTAGACAAGACTGGAGACTTGTGTCACCTAGAAAGGTATATGTTTTATTGTTGTAAATGAATTTAATCTGCCTATGCAATGTAGAGGGGACAACTTGTATGCTATTTCTCCAAGGTCGCCCTAGCAACAAGTTATACGTTAATTCTCCAGACATGACATGGATAGGCATGGGTAAAGTAACATGACCTACCTTAAAAGGCAAGGTAATGATACCTAATGAAGATTTAGCAATATTGTCAAAGCCTCGGATAGTAAGAGAATCGGGCTTAATAAGAGATGTATCAACATTGATCTTATGCAATAAGTTAATGCTACAAACATTAAGGCCAGAATCGTTGTCCACTAGTGTTCGCTTGATTGCAGTATCATTTATAATAACCACGATCATCAAAGGATCATATTGTTGTTGAATTTCACTAGAGGGTAGCTCATCTTGTATAAATACAATCTGAGCCTTAGGTATTGTGATAGAATTAATCAAGGAAGCCATATTATTAGATATCACTCTAGGTGGGACATTTAATGTTTTCAATGCATCTTGTAGAATTACATGATGGGTTGAAGAAGTTTGAATCAAATCCCAGAGGGATATCTTGGCAAGAGTAGCTTTAAGTTGTTCAATTAGGTCATAGTGCCTATTGTTTCTCATATTATAGGTATGCGAAACTACATTATAACTCTCCTTAGTCAGTTGTTTAGCATAGCTATAAGGACTCTTAGTGGGATTCCTTCCTTGAACTATAATGATGGGTTTGTTTGGAGTACTAAAGGAATCATGACTATATCCACCTTGAACCATGAAAAGAGGTTGATTAGGAAGAGGTGAAGTTGGAGAAGGATAAGCACCTTGGACTACAAAAAGAGGTTTGATATGTTCATTCACATTGATCATATTGATTAACCTTTTAGATGCATTATTCTTGTTTGAAGGTTTAGGAAAAGACATAAAGTCATCAAGGGCATCATCCAATAAAGCATGATCATAGTGATTGAAAGGCTTATCTTTGGACTCAAAAGGAGACATGACCTCATAAAGGGAATTGTGAAGGTCAACCATGTCATTAGATTTAGTGGAGGAGTTGATAGGAATGTACCCATGAGAGGAATCATTCAACTTATCTTTCTCATCACCATGAAATTCCATAGTAACAAGGTTGATTAGTTTTTGGCAAAATGAGGGTATAGAAGGCTTAGGATTCAAAAACACATATAGAGCTTCATCTAATTCATCCTTACTAAACTCATAATAAACAAAATTGCATACATCATCAAAAGCATGAAAATCTTGCAAATAAAAATCTAACATTTTGAAATGAGAATTGAAATGAAATTTAAACACACAATATTGCAAGCAAATAAAGGAAAATCACTTTTTTTTTTCTTGAATTTTTCCACCATTTTTTTTTGGAATTTTATGTTTATAAAGTAAAATGAAAAGATACCAAGTCTAGATCTATCAATTCAATGTAATGAAAATGCAATTGGATTCACATCGGGTTCACCAAAGATGTGTAGGAGAAAAAGTGAGACTGCGTATGGAAACCCTGATCCCACTCTCATACACACTCATGGAATACAAAAGAGCCTAGGGAGGTGACACACTTAGGGCTACTTCTTGTGTGGAAGAGAGATTCAAGGATTTCCTCTTAGGTTTTCTATTCCTTTTCTATAAATGAGAGAGAGGAATGATTCAAAGATGCAATCTAACCTAGGATGCAAGTAAGCAAGCAAACCCTAATCTGGAAATGCAGTTCAAAGGAAATTGATATACTGCCAAAAAGTACAGACTAGAAGGAAAAATTAGAGGTGCACCTATGTCTAAAATCTAAGCAAAAATGTCCAAGACAAGGGTGCCACGCCACTATCCTGAATTTGCAATTTTGGAGTTGCAACTGACAAGATAGGTTTTGAAGCCTGCAAGACATTGTTCTAACAAATCCTACTGACAGAGGGTAGGACCAAGGTGCAACACCCCTATCCTAGGTAGGATGAGAGTGCCACACCCCTATCTTTAGGGTTTATGATGAAATTTGCATCTAAAAATTGTTTGTATTTGCTCCTCTGGTCCCGCAACTTTTAACGACGCTCGGATCTAAACCTATATCTGAAGCTGCAAAATAGGGTTTTGGGTGTCTATATAGAGTTTTTCCTTAGTCAAACCCCTATGTTGGAAATTTCCACCTCCACGAATATCTGATAATGTACTGAAAATGTGTGTGCAAGAACCTTGTGTGTGTGCAAGATCCTAAAATGAAAGCAAACAATCTAGAGCAACCCTAATTGCTTATAATTGACAAAGTAAATGCTCTAAATCCATGATGCAAAGTGATCTAAAGCATGAATATGAATCAAAATGAATCTTATGAAAAGGCATGAAAACAAGATGAAACCATATCCAACCCCAGGGGAGAGGTACAAGCCAATCTTCAGTCGGTGATCTTTTATTGTTCTCCTACATCTTCAAAAAACCCCAATTGATGAAATGATGATTGATGAATGTTTGATGGATGAATATTGAATTTTGTTTAATACTTCAAGTATCTACTCTTTCTCTACAAAGAAGGCTCTTTATGCTCCAAAAAACTTCTCTTAGATTCCTAGAAGAAGACCCCTTCAAATGAAGAAAGAGAGCTCTTAAGTATGAAACCCTGGATCTTAATTTCATGTTTAGGCCAAAATATGATTTTAATTTCCCGCCAATCTTTTGGGGTTGAGAATTATTATATCATAGGATTATTCTCCCAAAATTTTAGGAAAAAAGATGACCATGTGTATTCCCACCACGATTCGACCAAATTTTCACCAAATTTTTGGGGTCGTTAGATATGATAATATTAGAGTGAATCCCAAAGTTACAATTGATTTCAAGATGTTTTGATATGTGAAATCGGGCCTAAAAGATCAATATATGACATAATTAGGGTTATGATAAAATGATTTATTGGAGGAATAAAATGGAAAGGGGCATGCTTAGGGTAAAAGGCCCAACTTTATAACATGTAGAGTGATGAAACATGACTTTAGATTTAATTAGATTAATTAATTAAATGCTTAAAGGTAAATTTACAAATTCATGATGCAAGACACACTAAGGTGGGTGCTAACCTAAGTGTGAAAAGTGTACCACCCTAGAAAAGGTGTACAATTTATGACACTACAAGTATGATTGATACTAGATATCAGTCATAGCATGAAATGAATTTCATAATTTTATCTCAATACTTGCTCTCTACATATAATTCTTTTGAATAAAAATAGCAAATTTAATCCTTTACTTTAGAAGAAGCTGAAATTTATTTAAACTCAACACAATGAAGAGATATGAACCCAAAACCCTTGATTTCATTGATTCATATAAGATTTTAGATAACAAGCATAAAGAAACAACTTAGAAATCATTAAATTAGATTTCAAGATGTTTATATATAAAAAGCAAAACATGTGCACATATCCTTTGCAAAATTTTACTGCAAGTAGGACATGACATTGAGTCACAATATTGCACTGCAAAATTTATGAACAATGTTTCATACCATTCACCCTTGGTGAATATTACAACAACACACAAGCTTCTCTAAATTAAGTAGATTGTTTATTTTTTGTCTTGAGGAAGGAGCTCCAAAATAAGGCCCTATTATTCTCTTATAGAAAATATGAGGATGCAACAAGCTTCGGGCCTTTTACAATATCAAAAACTAGGTAACCAACTGACAGGAAAAAGACATTCAACTTTTGGGCTTCATGACATAGATAGACATTCCTCTCAGTTGTTCTGCAGGTGGTAGATGTTGGAGATGATATATAATCTTCCTTCTCCTTGCTCGATCTCCCTTATTAGGTTGAAAAGATTGATAAATTTGTTGGCATGATTGGCATAACTGATGCAGCTAAGGTGATGTAGTTAAAGATTGATGACTGAACCGGTAGAGGATAGAGGACTATTTGTGATAAAGAGATTGAGATTTTATGATTAGATGACTTGATTAGTTATTTGTGTTGTCATTTATGGCAACTGATGATTAATGATTTTATCTGATGTTTGGTTTGTCATCTAAGTGATTAAGTCTACCAAAGACTGGCAATATACAGAAGACTTTGAAATAGGAATTTAACCAGTATATGCAGAGATGTTTTACTTGAAGCGGATGATTGGTGATGAGTGGTGATTTGTGGTTTGGAATGTAAGCTTTTATCATGCTAATGAGTATTTGACCGGAATTGAATCTTGTGATGACTATCAGAAGGCATGTTTCTAATTTTTGATGAATTTTTACCAGGGTTTTAGTAGGATTTTAGAACCGGTGAAGAAATCATCAAACCAGTAATGATTTTTGGTATGGCGGTGATCGAAATCAAGTTTATATGTTGATGATAATGTGGCACAAACTACATGAAGTGTTTGAAAGATGTTTTGGCATGTTTGGAAAGTGAATTTATTGGGAAATGGCGAAATGATTAGAAGAGTGTTTTAAGGCTTTGACTTTGTTACAGATTGAGATTGTTGTGATGGGTTACGATCAATAAATGATTGATATTGCATTATAATTTGTTGTAATGATCTAGATATTGATCAAATATGATCTTTGATTAACTGTATTGTAATTCATGATGTAATTTAGGGTTTAGTGGCCGACCTAATGAAAAGCATTATTTATGTTGGCTTAGTTCATGTTCATTGTGTCAGTGGTCTTAGAGAAGAGTGTAAAGCCATACCAGTGAAGAGTGAGATCTGCCTGAGAGCTGTAGATAGTGGAGCATAATTGTATTTGATTTAGAAAGCTAAGAAGTGCAAGTAATAGATTGCTTTTTCATTGTTGTTTCCTCACAATTTCAACAGATTAAATCCCTTAATCGGGTAGGTCTTGACAGGCCTTAATCTTGTAAATCCCGTTAGAAGGTAGCTATCAAAAAGAGTGGTGAATCCTCTCATGAGGTTGATCCTAACATGTCATTAAGCTCCTAACTGGGTTGCACATCCAAATCCCTTAACCGGGTGACTCCTAACATGGCATATTATAAGCTCCTAATAGGGCGTACTTCAAAAAGTACAAATATTTGTGGGTACTGTGTCGACTTGAATTTCATCCTCAGAATACTACCTACAACATGTTAGTTTCACAAAATACAAAGGAAATGCTACAGGAAATCCAAACTCAACCAATGAAACTACATGAAATGAATATTAAAATAAAAATATTATTTTTACCTTCATGATTTAAGTCTCATTGTGTCCCAACTCCACTTTTCCTGGTTGCAAATGATGTGCTCTCAAACAAGCATTGGTAGCTTCCAAGATGGCATATGAAGAATGGACTAATAACTAATAGTTAACTAATACTATGATATGCAATGCAAATGATTTAAAGCTAAATGATTATGCTAAATTTCTTTAAGATTAAAACTCACGGATGCATAAGCTTTCTCAAATTGTTGACTTGAAAACTCACTTGAAGACTAACTCTTTCTCAACTCAAACTCCTACATTTGTGGACTTTGAGAGGATAAGATGATGTGGCATAGATCAACGGTCATGATCAGATCTGCAAATTTGGATGGTTGTGAGCAAAGGTGAAGGTTGAGAGAAAGGGGGAAAGAGAAGACAAGTGTCACTCATCTCACTTTGACTGGGTTGCTGACTCAAGGAATCTAGGGATGGTTGGAGAAGATTTAGGCATGAGAGGACAAGTGGAATCAAGTCCTTCCTAAGATATAGGGATGTGAAGGTTAGGAAATATGTGTACATACACAATGTTTCATTTATTTTGGAAGTTGAAGATAAGTGGCTAATAAATGTTTTATTTATTTAAGTTTGTTGAATTAATTTAGCCACATGATGGATGGGTTGGAAAAGGAAAGATGAAGTGCAAATGGAAGATGAGGTCGAAAATGAAATTAAATAATTTAAGAAATCATTTAATAATTGAGACTATAGGATAGAGGAATAACCATTAAATATTAGATATTTAATTAGTTGGTTAGAAGAAAAGGATAAATGAATTAATTAATAAAATATTTCAATTAAATTGATTAATAGAAAGACATGAAATGAATTAAATAAATTAATCTTTTCAAATTAACTATTTAATAGAAGAATAATTATTAAATAAATATAAAATATTTATTTAATCGCTCATAGCCATTTTAATATGTATATATTTTTCCCCTCTTTGAAATGATGTCGAGACAACATTGTTTCAAAGATTAAATCAAGTCTTGATAATGTGCCTAATGGAGATAAAAATCCTGATTGTGTGCCCCCTTGGGAGATTGATCGTGAAATTGTTGAAAATTTTGGATAAGCGATTGATCTCATGATTATTGAAAATGTCCTTTAATGAAATTCATTTATGAAAAATAAATAAAACTGCCCCATTTAAAAGCATTAATTACCCTTCCAAATGGTAAATATAAAATTAACCAAAGTTAATTTTAATCTCATTTGCATCCTTGTCATCTTGTGGAGAGAATTGTCATTGGTGAGGTGGCAAAATGGTGATTCTATTTGAGAACCATCGATTTGAGTGCATTTGATGATATTAGTGACCTCCTAACTATGGTTATCTGGTATGTACCTTATCCTGAGCTTTTTTGCAACTTGTACAATTTTCCTTGCTTTTCGACGTGTGTGAGACTATTTTGAATTTTTTCAATTTTGTTTTGTATGTTAGCGCATATGCATTTGATGTTAATGCTTTGGATAGTTTTAGCACATTTGTTTGTTTTGTTCACACCTTTATGATGTATGTCAGCGCTTTTTTTATGTCAGTGCTTATGCTTTGAGTGTTTGCGCATATGTTAAAAAGGGTAGCGCATATGACTGTTTAACGCTTTTGTTCCAAGGGTTAGCACTTTCATGAAAACAATTCACGCATATGTGTGTTTCAACACCTATGTTCAATAGAATAATGCTTTTGTTTAAAATATTAGCGCTTTTGTTTCAGATGAATTTGTTTGATGTTGTTCATGTTAAAATTCATTTTGATGATGTGATTGATGTATTTTGATGCGCAATTGTGATTGATAGAAATTTGATAATGTTGATTGATAGGATAAACGATTGATTGATTTGATTTGATATGTAGATTGATAGAGTAGCTCTAAGAAACTATCGCAGTGTCTGATGAAGAGCATAATAGAGTTTGATTGCACTCCTTGGTTGATAGAAAACCATGATTGATAGGTTTAGATTGATTTGATAGCATGATTTGCGTCACTTGAAAAGATGTACCAATTTGTGATGTGATAGATTAGTGATCTCTTTTATTTGATAGATAGATGAGTGATGATTGATCAAATTCTCTTGGTAAACAAGAGAAACTCGATGTGCTCCAGTGTCGAGAAATTCTTGGCCATGCGCCATTTAGTGCTAGAGCTTACACAGGCTGAGATTAGACACATAGATGCCTGTGTATTACACCATTTGTTATATATGCCTGATATTACCCATAATAAGGGATTGTTAACTGCCTTAGCAAAGAGGTGGCATAGCAAGCATAACACTTTCCACCTACCCACTGGTGAGATTAGTGTGACACTTGAGAATGTCTACAAGATTCTCCACATCCCTATGACTGGTGAGTTAGTCCAATATGATTTTCAGGATTATGGAGGGATAGAGGCTTGCAGAGCCGTATTTGGTGATGAGAGCATTTCTAGAGGAAAGATCTGATGGGAGGATATGATATTGTATTACGAGACTCTCCTAGTGATTCTTGCAGGTTTGATTGGCAGATTTATCTGTCCAGACAGGAGATCTCAAAGTTTTGCTATTGGTTGGGATGAGATTCTTCAAAGAATGATGCAACATCAGACTCGATATGCTTGGGGTATTTGCATGCTCGCTCATTTGTATCATGATCTTCATCAGATTCTTTTCAATGAGAGTGTTGGGAGCACATTTCTAGTACTTGGCCTATCAGTCATAGAGTTCATGGTGAGAGGCAGTCATATGTTTATTTATATGCAGGTATCCTTACTCAACATAAGCTAGGTAAGATATAGTATTGGCGTTGGGTTCTAGATTCATTGGATAGTGTTATTTGGAGACCTTATATTGACTATGAGCCATGGATGGATGATGCACGAACATTACCATATATTATGTAGAGTAGATATCTCATCGGTCAAACTCCATACATTGTTGAGCGGCAGTTGATTATTCACATTTTGAGATAGTTTGGTATCATTCAGCACATGCCTACTAATGTCACTATGTATGCACGATGGTACAAGGATAGGCAAGATTGGGGATCGTCTTTGTCTTTTGAGATAGCACGTGTAGAGTTTCTGGCTACTCCTAGGGTGGCTTATGATTTTAGATTACACATTCTAGATCCTGGGGTGACTGCAGATTATGCTCAGCACATGCTTGCACACCCATTTCCTCATATTACCAATCCAACAGATCCTCCTCCCAGCTCAGGAGATGAGGAGGATGATTCAAATGATCTTATCATTAGGAGATGGAGATGAAGATAAGAGCTTAGAGCTTCTCAGGAGGCCGAACGTGATGGAGATGAGGGCGGAGATGGAGGTGGAGGCGGTAGGAGACTCAGACGAAGAGGAGGTTGATTGAGAGTCCATGGAGGACCTTTTGGACTGATTGGCAGGATTGGGAGACCACTTCCCATGGGTGGGAGAGAGGCAGGATGGATTGGGAGGGATACTGGCAGGGCAGGTATGAGATCAATGAGAGGGTTACCCTCTACAGGAGGAGACATGATTACTGGACTGGATGGGGGTGTCAGGAGAGGCATTGATTTTGGTTAGATTCAGCTAGACCCTAGGGTTATTGCAACTCATGGTGGATAGGAGGAGGATCTAGAGGATCATGTTCCTTTGATGGACTTTGAAAGCACTAAGATGGGGGGGTGAATCAGTGACACCAAGAATAGTACTACTTTAAAAACTGACCGGTAGATAAACTTAATAAGTTTGTTAAACAATATGCATATAATTAAAAATGATATAATGACATCCACATTAAGTAAAACATCCACCATAACACAAGCATTTATATGTGGAAAACCCAAATAGGTAAAAACCACAGTGAGATGAGACTCACAAGTTAACTATCTGCACTAATAGATAACTGACCGGTTAGGGTCTACAAATGCTCTACTAGGAGTGAATCTTGTTAAAGATCCCAAAGCTTAGTTAAAAGCTATACCCTGTAAAAGGTAGACCCTATAAGGAGTAACCTCGGTGGAGGATTTCTAAATCCAAACTAATGGATCACCCAATTAGAGGATTTGAACAATGAAGCTTGTTAGAGATTACCCGGTTAGGGGATTTGACTGTTGCAGTGGTTAGAAAACAACAGGTGATGTGATCTAGTGATAGCACAAATTGCTTGTATAGATCCTCTTCTGGGCATTTAACTCCTCTTTACCAACATACTCTGTGACTTAACACTTCTTTCTTTACACATAGCATATCACTTTGGCTCATCTAAAAATAATTCATTGTGATGTCAATATATAAAAATTTAGATTTCATGTCGGCCTCTAGAAATCATAACACAATTACCTAGGTGTAGTGTATCTATTCAAGTGATCATAACTCATCACAAAAATACCACCAAATCTTGTCGGTGAGGATAACTCATCATGACTTGTGATAACTCATCGCATAATCAACAAATACTAGTTGGAACAATCAATACCGGTTGGAATTAAACATATTAATCGTTATCCTTGATGCTCCTATAATAATCTCCACTAGATCTCCATGTTGTTGCTGAGTTATGTTGATCCACTGGTTGTCTGGTTGTCTCCTATGCATATACCGGTTGTCACCAAGTACCGGTTAGAAATAAACCTCTAATATATCGGTTGTAGTATAAACAACTTTGAGTTACACCGGTAGACAATATGAATATATATGTGTGTGTATGTGTTTCATCAATGACAACATATGATGAATTCATTACAATCATCACCAAGCCAACAATCTCCCCCTTTGGAATTGATGGCAACACTTAGAAAATTTTACAGTAATATTGCTAAGTATGCTTACAAAAAAAATATGCACATATACACATACTCCCCCTTACTACATACATCTTACAAAATTTTCAAAAACACACATACATATTTCTACTCCCCCTTTGACAACAATGCCAAATTGAAAAGAAAAATATATATATATATAGAAAAGTTTGTATCAAAATGTTTTACATATACAAAAACTTGAAAAACTGAATCAATATTTAGGTATTCACAAGTCTTGTGAAAATAGCATTAAAGTTCCTCTTCAACTATGATAGGGCATGTTTCCATGTTTCCAGCACGTTCTCAATGTACTCAAGTGTAGACATAATCTGTGTATGGAATTCTTCCATGGAATCAAGTGTACAGGTTTCTGGAGTAGCTAAAATAGCTTCTGCATTCTTGTAGGCTCTTTGTAGTATGTCCACTTGGGATGTGAGTAAACTCTTCAATTCCTTCAGTGACCAGAGTCTTTTTGCTTTCACAAGATCATAGGTATCCAACCCGTTGTGCAAATCATCCACAAATTTGATAAAAGAAAAAATAGAGTCTTGGAGTGGTACATATGCATTGCATATCTTTTCTAGCTCTTGCTTTGTTTCAGTTTGCCTTTTAGTGATATCAGAATAAAAGAATGAAACATTAGAAGTAGAAGCAAGTACTTAACAAATATTTATTCAAAGATAGAGCAAGTTTCCCTATATCAATTTCTTTCATAAGTTGCTCTCCATGCATTTTCCTGTAACTCTTCTCAGCATAAGTTTGTGTTACTTCTTCAAGTGACTTAATTTGGTTAGATGCATCAGCAACCAATTGACCAAGTTTGCTAATAGAGGTTGTCAGATGTCCTGTAGAATTTTCTGATAGTAGACTTGATAAAATATCCACTGGATTTTGAATTGTTTTAGCTTCCAGTCTTTGCTCTTTAAGTCTCTTCTTGTGAGCTCTAGATTGCATAACAATTGCAATCTTCATCATTTTAGATGCACTGATATTATCAACAATTATAGGACCTGATATGCCTAATGAGTCATCATCATCTTCATCAGTTTGTTGAATAACTAATTCTTTTGCTGGTTTAGAAGATGTTACCTTAACAATTTCTTTCTCTTGTCCTTTCTCCATTTCTTGTTCAGAAGTTTGTGTGTCAACATTTTCATTAGATTCCTTTTGAATGTTCTACGAAACCGATGGGGATTGGGGTTTCTCAAGTTGTTCCTTTGCAGGTGGAACATTCACTCTTGTTTGAGTTGCTAATTTCTCAACCGAGGTAACTTGTAAAATAGTGATTTCAGGTGGTTGCATATCTGGTATAATGATGTCTCCAGATAGATCAATTGTATCCTGAATATCATCAACAACTTGGATGATATTTTCATCCTTTTTCTTGATAGGATAGACCACATCAGCTTGCACAATTTTTTCTTCATCCATTTCAGGTCTATCAACAATATCATGTTCATCCTTAGAAGAATGTATAATATCTTTTGAGTGTTTGATACTTTGAGCAATCTGATGAGTCTCAGTCTCAATAGTTTGCACTTTTCCATTAATCAACTTCAATCTTCTTGATTTGTAAGGAAAATGAACTTTATACTTATCAACCAACTCATTCGACTCATATTTTGACAATTCGGGAAAATATTGCACAAGTACATCATCTATGATTCCTTTTTCTTTCTTTACATCTTCCTCCCATTTATTTAAAAGAATAGTATACAAGGAATTAGAGATGTCTTTTTCAAGATCATGTGGTAATCTACTATAATGACACAAATGATTGATTACCTTGTTCTCCATTTTGAAAACTTTTTGTTTCTTCTCTTTAAAAGTGAAAGCTACTACCTTTGTGCTGCAATGGAATAGAACAACAAAAAATTTGAAATAAAGACAACAATATGAGGTTCCAAATGAGAAAACCTCCTACACTTTAAGTCTTTAAAAGCTTGGGTAGATGAACCCTTTTAATATTATTTTCTTACAAAAATAGCGAAAGATTTACAGAAAACCAGTGTAAATTCTTGTAAACTCTCCTTTCTGATTGGTACAACTAAAACATAAATAGAAAGTTGATTTGATCTTTGAAAAGGATCACAAAACTGCACCCAAAAGACCAACAGGTAAACCAGTGCCTTATCTGGGCAATAGAGTCATCTACAACAGACTGTAACCTGACAAAAGAAACTAGTAAACAAATCACAAGTTCCTAATCTATCAACTTTAAATATGCCTAACATATATAGAGTCCTAATCTGCATTAGACTTCATCATCCAATCCACACCAAAGATACTGATATCAATGACTTTGTTCAAAGTATATTTATATTTTCCTCCTTAAGAAAAAGACTCAAAACAACTTCATTAGATGCCTAGAAAATCATTCAAATAAGCAATCCTTGATTACTTAAATGGAACAAACACCAGTACAATGACATAGAGACAATACAAATCTGAGTTTAAATTCTATGGACTGTATATTTCATTCCTCTGTTAGAAGTTTACAAGTTCTTCATTTTTTACTCAAAAATTGCTAAGAACATGGCCTGCATTGATTTTGCCAAAGTTTAGCTACAAAATTTGTGTCCCCTTTTCTAGGTAGCCTTGGTATCCTTTTATAGAAATCAAGATGCAACAAGCTTCGGACTACCTCCAAGAAAACTCTTACCCTAACTGTTATTTACTCCAAAAGTTACATTGTTGTGTCGTTGCAGTTGAGGGAGAAACCTAACATTCTTTCTGGGATGCATGCCTCATTAACTCACTGGGCATTCATTTGGAAAATGACCAAAAGGGTAGATTTACTATTCCCCAAAATTGGTTACAGCCACCGGCATCTTCATAATGCTGGTGTATTATCTCACTAAAGCATTGATCATGGAAAACTAACATGCCCTTTAACTTTCTTGAGTAACTCACTTCAAACAGGCCCCACCATTTGGTCTCTGATCCATTGAAAACTTAACCACTACCACTAGTTGTTCATCATAACCATTTGCTCTAATTGTTGGTATTAACCGCTGTTTGGGCCAACCACTAGTGGCTTGTTGTCGTGTTGCAAGGAATAACCATCGTGCACCTTCGTGTTGCAGTATAGCGACAACCATCGATCTCCATCAGACCTGCCCGGTCATTAACCATTCTAACCTTCAAAGCGGGCCCTTTATCTATTTCACTTGTCTGTAGACCCCTGTCATGTGTCACCTTTGGATTGCCTTTGGATCCACCTACTCGCCACTTAGACCTGCCACTGTACTTGGGCCTGCCTTAGTTCTTCTTCTACGTTATGTCACATGGCACATCCTGATTTGTTCTGAGCCCACCTGGACAGCCACCTCAACTGCCACCTCACCAGTCGCTATGTTGTGGGGATAACCATCAAGTATTTTCATCTTGCGGTATAGCAACCGTCGTTAGATCTCTTCGTCGGGCCATCAAATATGCTCAACTTGCTCATCCTTTACCTCTTCGGCCATTTGTGCCACGTGTCAATCTCTGGTTTGCCACCTGATCCACCTGAGCACAGCCACCTCAGTGCCACTGGACCCACTGCTTTCTTTGGTTTGTTTGACATTATTCTTTCGGCCAAACTCCTCCCTCGATGAGCCATTTACAAATCTCATCAAACCTATAGTTTCATTGATACATTTTACTTTATCGGCGGGACCGGTTCGGATTTCTTCGATGCACCCTTGTCGATGGAACTGAGCCTTTGGCAAAATCCTTTAGAGATTCATCATAGCCAAGGTCTACTCGAGATTCATTTTGATGACATGCTACCTTTGATTCATCTATGCATCTAGCTGGCCATCATCTGGGTGCCACTTGTCTACCACTTGTCATGAGGGTATTCATTCTGGGCACTTCACAACTACGGTACAACGACAGTCATGGATGGCCCCAATATTTCACTCCATCGTTCAATCTTCCTTGATCTACATGCCCTTTAACCACCCCTTTTCAGCATGTGCTTTGTCACCAAGTCATGGGGAGTATTCGATGGGCATCTTTCTATCGCAGTATAGCGATGGTCGTCCGATCCTTCTTGATCATCATTGATCTTCCCTGATCTGATCAACTTTTAGCCTCTCTGATCGGCCCTCTCTTATGCCACGGTGTCACCATGTGTCCGCCACTAGTCTGCAACCTGTCTTCCACCTCATTAGTCACCAAGTTGTGGTGATTAAAAGTTGAGCACATTCGCATAGCGGTATAGCGATGTTCGTCCAATCTTACTTGATCTACATGCCCTTTAACCACCCCTTTTTGGCACGTGCTTTGTTGCGAAGTCACGGGGAGTATTCGGTAGGCATCTTTCTATCATAGTATAGCGATGACCGTCTGATCCTTCTATATCACCATTGATCTTCCCTGATCTGATCAACTTTTAGCCTCTTTGAGTGCCCCTCTCTTATGCCACAGTGTCACCATGTGTTCGCCACTAGTCTTCCACTTATCTGCCACCTCATTAGTCTCCAAGTCGTGGTGATTAACAATTGATCACATCCGCATAGTGGTATAGCGATGTCTGTCCGATCATCTGCAACCTGCTCACCCATTAATTTGCCCTTTTACTGTAAAATTTGGCTGCCTTGAGATGCGCACACACACGAGGTCCACTGGGCCACGAGCCCCTTCT
This sequence comes from Cryptomeria japonica, assembly GCF_030272615.1. Taxonomy (NCBI): domain Eukaryota; kingdom Viridiplantae; phylum Streptophyta; class Pinopsida; order Cupressales; family Cupressaceae; genus Cryptomeria; species Cryptomeria japonica. Next base: position 460,284,875 of record NC_081411.1, read on the forward strand.
TGCCAAAAGCCCATAAGCTTTAACACTAAGGATATATGTGGCTATGCATTTAAATACTGAAATTCTCCTCCCCACGACCAATGTGGGATAAATGGTTTATGCCTGGGCCTTTCCATCGGATCATCAAGATAACATGAAACCAGGGCTACCAATGACCGATGACTACACATACTGCCTTGCACTTCCCATCAGGTCATCGGGGAGACTTCAAAACTTGACTTATGATGGCTAATGGCAACTTTCCACACTCTGCACTTTTTATCGAGTAGTGTAATATTAAATAGCTCCTTCCAATAGCTGATGACTCCACTCCATACTCTAGTGACCTCATCAGGGTAAGTCTTGCCGATAAGGCAAAAATTCAAAAACTGCCACAAACAACCTCAAATTCACCAAATTTTTATGAGTCCCAACAATGGCTCTAACTGGGGATGGTTGATCTCTAGATCAACATAAGAATTTAGCAAAAACTCTGGAATGCAGACCAACAAAACCCTAATGAAAGAAAATCAAAAATATATACAGCCTACAACTGCTATGCATGGACTGAAACAGATCAAGAGAAGTAATATTTCAGGAATTGTCCATGCACTGGAAATTCCTGTACTTCACCATTCATTCTTTGCAAGAAGTATGAATCCTTTCCATCGATATCACAAACAATTAAAGGGCCTATCCACAGTGATTCAAATTTCTTATGCTTGCCTTTGTCTTGGTCTTTTGCATTCCATTGCAACACCATGTCACCAATCCAAAACTTTCTTGCACTAGTCCTTTTATCAAAAAGGTCCTTTGATTGTAATTGAAGTTTCATATTCCTTTTATGAGCTGCAGTCCTCATTTCCTCTAGCTCTACTAATTGAATCATTCGTTCTTCCATGGGCTCAGACATTTCTAGTTCTTCAATCTACAAAAATTGGTAAACTGGAAGCAAATTATTCACAGGTAATCTGGCTTTCACTCCATAAACTAGCTCAAAAGGGGATGTTCCAATGGTCTTTTTTAGAGTCACCCTATCAGCCCATAAAGCTAACCTGAGCTTTTGATCCCAAGACCTTTTGTTTTCCTCTAGCATCTTCTTGATGATATTGAGGAGACTTTTAATACTCGATTCTGCCTGGCCATTTCCCTGCGGGTGGTATGGTGAAGAGTATGACATGATAATCCCATAATTAGCACAGAACTCTACAAACTCCTCAGAGCTGAAGAACATAGCATTGTCCATGACTATTTTAGTTGGCAAACCAAACTTTGTCACTATATTATCCATCAAAAAATTAACGACTACCTTACTAGTGGCCTGTTTGGTAGGTATGGCTTCAATCCACTTGGTGAAATAGTCTGTAGCCACTAGGATCCATCTGTGACCCCTGCTTGATTTTTCTATTATCTCTCCAATAAAATCAATGCCCCATTGAATAAAAGGGGCTTCAACTATAACAGAATTCAAAGGTAAAGCACCAGCATTCTTTAGTTTAGAAGAAAATCTTTCACAAGGATCACATTTTTGAACATATTTATGAGCATCCTTGAACAAAGTTGGCCAATAATACCCTAGTCTAATTATCCTACTAGCAGTAGTCTTAGTTGAATAGTGGCCTCCACACACCCCATTATGCATCTCTTTCAGAACCTTCTCAGCTTAGAATTCATCCAGGAAAAGCAATAGCATCCCATCACTATTCCTCCAATATAGGTCTCCCTAGATAAGAACATATTTATGTGATTTTAACTTTAATGTTCTCATCTGGTTGTGTGTCATACCTTCTAGACATGAGGCATTCTTGAAGAAGTATACCACATCTGAATACCAGGGTTGCCTCTCGATACTAGTGACTAGGACTTCCTTAGTTTCAACATTATTAACATCAACAATAACCAGATTTGATTCAGCCATCAACTTTGCAAGGCCTAACCCTCTTACCAGTTTGGTGATCTTGATCTCTAAGTCAAACTCTTGTATTCTAGTTATCCATCTGCATCTCTTTCTAGTTACTTCAGACTGGGATAGAATGTCTTTCACAGTTGCATGTGGTACATAGGCTACAATTCGAGCATTTACCAAATAAGGCCTAAATGCTTGTATGGCTTTGACTAGAGCATATTCCTGCTTCTCCATGATTTCATACTTTAACTCAGCAGCCTGTAAAGATTTGCTATAGAAAGCAATTGGATGTTCATATCCTTCATCATCCTTTTGAAGCAGAACGGTTGCTACTGTGTGATAAGAAGCAAAAGAAAATAATGAGAAAGGCTTACTATAATCAAGGGATTTTAGCGCAGGTGCTTCCTAAACAGCCTTCTTAATTTTGTCAAAATCTTGTGTCGCTTCTTCATCCCAAGAAAAATTTACATCCCTTTTAAGTAATTTAACGATAGGCTTAACGATTTCAGCAAAGTTAGCTATAAATCTCCTAACAAAATTCACCTTGCCCAAGAAAGACTGAATCCCTTTTACATTATTTGGCAGAGGTACATTATTTATAGCTTCAATCCTTTCAGGGTCTATTCTAACCCCTTCCTTGGAGATAATATGCCCTAATAATTTTCATTCAGTCACTGTAAAATGACATTTTTGGGGGTTCAAGGATACACCAAACTCCAGAGCCTTGCAAAAAACCTTTTTCCAAATGACCGCAGTGATCATCTGCCTTCTTTGAGAAACATGTCAAATCATCTTGGTAAACAACCATTATGATGTTAATAAACTCCTTAAAAGCTACATCCATTGCTCTTTGAAAAGTAGCTTCAACATTCTTCAGACCAAATGGCATTCTCACATACACATAAGTCCCCCAAGGGGTAGTAAAAGTAGTCTTAAATTGCTCAGACTCCTTTACTAATACTTTATTATAACCTGAGAACTCGTCCATCATTGACAATAGATCACAACTAGTTACCCTTTGTAACATAGCCTCCATATTTGGGGAAGAATAATTGTCTTTTAGAGAAGCAACATTCAAATTTATAAAATCCACATAAAGCCTTATGTCCCCATTCTTCTTTCTGACAGGGACCAAATTGGACACCCATGAAGAATGTCTTATAGCTTTTATAATCCCCCCTTCCCTTAACTTGGTTGATTCTTGTTGCATTTTAGTCTCCAAAAGGGGGTTAATAGGTCTTTTCTTATGTTGAAAAGGCTTAGCATCAACATGGAGAGGAATTTCATGTTGAAATAATTCTTGTCTATATGCCTTTAGGTCCTCATAGGACCAAGCAAAAACATGTTTATACCCTTTTAATAAGTTAATGAGGTTGGTCATAATATGGGGAGACAAGTTCTTCCCAATATACACCAACTTAGGGGATGCTTTTGTCCCTAAGTTCACCTCATCCAACCCCTCCAACTTTGTAGATGATGCTTGATGTAAGTGACCATCACTGTAACTGAACATACCCTCTAGTTCAACTAGTCTCCTGGGTATTTCATTTGTCTCTAGCTGCACTATGTCACTTCCAAAAATTGTTTCATGTCCATCTACTACTTCCACCAATGCATTACAATCAATCTTTTGACCTTCATAGTCATCTATGCATTGTACAAATCTAAGGATGTCTTCATCATCCTCAAAAACTTGCCAATTGCACACATTATCTGGGATGGTTGGTTTGGCTTTTTTCTCAATTATTGAAACTCCAGTCAATGTTACATCATTATTCTTTAATGCAACATTAGCTAAAATATCTTCCATAATGTTCTTAGACCTTTCAATCCAATCAATGGAGAATGCATCAAAGTGTTCAATAACATCCCAAACAGCATGCTTGTACTTTTTTAACTTGTCATTTTTAGATGCATATATTGACCTTATCTGAGACACTACAAGTTCAAAGTCTCCATAAACCCTTAACAATTTGATCCCATGTCTTTTAGAAATTTCTAAGCCTAATAACAGAGCTTCATACTCAGCTGTGTTGTTTGTACATTGGAATGCTAACAGAAAAGAATACTTGAAGGTAATTCCTGATGGGGAAACAAATAGCACTCCTCCTCCAGACCCTTCCTTAGAGAAAGCTCCATCAAAGTACATCTTCCATAGGCCTTCCTATTGGGATTCTATCTCATCAACAATAGGATCAGTATTCTTTAACTGAGGTTGAATGGGTTCGATCTTGAAGTTATCAAGATCCACATCAATCATGCAATTAAGCATGTTTGGGTCTATTTTTTCAATAACCGCTGGGGCACATATAATTTTATAGAATTCCCATTCACTGGAATAGTTGCATATGATAGATCTAGCTGAAGATGTCCTCTGACAGCAGCAGCCCATTGTCTAGGCAAAAGCATGTCGTAATGGGGCTTCATGTCTGTAACTATTACATCCATTTTATAAGTAGCTTCAAGGAACATTGCTATTTTTACTTCTACATCTTTCATAGTACCCACAACAGGCACTTCTCTATTATCCATTGTATAACACCTCCCATATGAAGTGTGTACTGACAAACCTAGTTCTTTCATAACCCCATAAGGCATTACATTAGCAGCTGCACCAGAATCTATCATGCAATTTTTTATCAATCTATTATTTACTAATAGTGTGACATAAAAGGGATCTATCTGAGATGGTTCCTGATTAAAAGTGGTGCCCACATAAACTTTTGGGACCCCTTGTTCTTGATCCTTCTCATCATTTGCATTTCCCTTTTTAGAAGAAGCATCTACATCTAATATACTTGAAATCAAAGAAAAAGCAACCTCTCTATGTTCTTTCATTTTTAGTAGCTCTATCAAAGGTACTGAAACTTTAATTTGTGTTAAAGCTTGAGTCATACCAAAAGCAGTGTTTACATTAGACTCAACATGAGCTTTAACCTTTTCTGCCTTCTAGTGACTTGTTCTCTTGTCACCAGTGATCTCTGCCTTATTTCTAGTTGTATTAGCAATATCCGATTTTGCTAAACTACTTGACTGATCTCCTTTAGCTTGACTATCTTTGACAGAAGTTTTGTTCTCAGTGGACCTCTTATAGGTGTTTCTTTAAAAAATAGAGAACCAAGCATACCTTGACTTCCATCATATTTGCTACTTCTCAGATTATAATTATGCTTAGCTTTAGCTATTGCAGCCTTAGTGAGATTCTTGACTTCCTCCTCACTAGGCCTTCTAAGATGAATCTCTTGATCTTCTATTGTGACTACATTCAAAGTGGGATGCCAATCAATTGTCAATTGCTCTTAGCAATTTGCATTGCTTTTTGAGACATCATATTCACTTATCAGTCTCAACTACCTATACAGCTCAACATTTATCGGTCTCCTTTGAAATTGATTTCTAGTAAAGTTATTTCCATTTGTATTCACCCTTGGGCCTGAACCACCAGCTCTAGGATTTTGATGACTTTGACTATGGGATAGTCCGTGACTAGTTTGATTTGTTGGAATTGTACTTTAGGGAATAGAAAAATTATTTGGGGTAGTATTTGTTTGCATCATTGGTTGAGTATTCAACAAAGAGGAAGAAGTATATTGGGACGTAGGATTACTATGATCTACAGGTGGGAAAGTTATGGGAGGAGCCTTTAAGAAGTGTATCTTTCTTCTGAACTCGGCATTTAGGTTCTTCTATTTCAGCCTTTTCTAACTCCCTTTGTAGGTCTTCATTTTCTTTCCTTACCTTTTGTACCTTGATCTCATATGACATCATTCCCTGGGGTCCTTCTGCACTTCCTGACACTAGACCCGCAGATCTATTCTCCACTACTTTCTACTTCCCTTTGTCAATAACGGGTCTAGCAGGTTGGGGATCAATGTGAACCTCCCTACTAGGTTGTATTGCAAGTTTAGGTCTAGAATCAATCTTTGGATCAAGGATTTCTCTAATAATAGGACCTTGTTCTTTACTCCCAGGTTCTACTTGAGCAAACAACTCAAGCTTTGCAATCTGTCTTAATAACCTATCTCTTTCAATGAGTTTGGCTTTGGTTTCATTCTCCTTTTCCTTTTCATTCTTTTTTATTATGGCAATTAATTGATGTACTCTCTGATTTAGAACCTCAATCTCCTAAGACACTTCATCTTGGTTTGGCAAGGTTTCCTCTGAATCACACACATTCATCTGGTCCATATCAATCAGACTGATATTTCCTTCCATAGTTTTGGGAATGGAATTGACCCTATTACTTGTACTATGCCTATCTCTCCCAAAAGTGTTGGCATTAGACAATCTTTGGTGAAATATTTGGATATCATCAATAGTGCCACACAGGGCAGCATGAAAACCCATAATATCATGGTCAGAGTCATGAGAAGAGAGATTGGACCTTGCATATACGGGATGCTCAGAAGACTTACCCGTTTGATTACTCTTTTGTTTCCATGACTGATTTGACTGATTAGGAATAATAGTTCCTCTCCAGCCCTTCTTGACTAGTTCAGGTAACCCTTCATGCAAATTCTCTTGAGGGTTTTTCTTCATATAAGACCTAGTATTCTTTCTCCTATTCATCTTCCTAACCTTGTGCAGTGACTGTGAATTTTCTAAAAGAACATTGGTTTTTTTTTACTTCAGAGTCACCACCCAATATCTTGGGAATAAAATATATAATTTAACATAGTGAATCACCTACAAGACACCTAAGAATGAAATTGTTGATCTCTAGAAAAGAACAGAATAGTATTCTAAGATGTTATGAGATAGATGAAGGATTTTCTTTAGAAAGATAAGCTCAATAATTTTCAGATTGAAACCAAGGGAACCTGATCTCAACACTTTTATGCAATAAAGACACAAATCTGCAGTATAAGACTTATCTTATTTGACTCTCCCTAGCAGAGTTGTCACTTTTGTTGCTCTCAAAAAAGAGAAACCCAAGTTCACCTACAATCTATCTATCAAATAGCCAATCTCAATCAATGAAAAGCTTCAGGGCTTGGACAACATAACATAGGATCCTAAAGATCCTCCTACACTTCAGGTTCTGCTAGACCTAGGGGAGACACCCTTTGATGCATAAAACACAACCAGTTACAGACATATGGCATCAACAAAAGTAGATGAATCTCAAAAGGCTCAACAACAAGGAGGTTACTATAGATGGGCTTGATATACATTGACATCTCAACTAGATTGGAGCATGAGATAGGTGGGACAAACTAAAACTACAAACATGAAAGCAAATGGATATTTGATATTTAAAATCTCTGAGAATCTCCAGAATCTGCAAGACCAGTGCCTTATCCAAGGGCATAGAGTCATACATCAAACTGTAAATGAAAACTTCTATTGCAAATCCAATTTATTGAGAAAGATATCCCTGTATTAATGCCTAACATTAATACATTCTAAACTCCAACAGAGGATCATACATATCCAAACATTATCCTGAATCCAAAATGATTGTTCATAGAATTTAAACTCTTCCTTGAAGAGTACCTAAGAACACCCATTACACTCCCACTTTGAGAGGACAAACCCAAAATCCCTTAAGAGAAGGCCTAGAGACAATCCAATAAACTGTATATATGCCTTACATATATGTGACCTATCACAAGAAACACCTACAACAAAAAGATATCTTCCATTACTTGAAAAGGAGACATTGTATTACAAATTTGGAAAAAACTCAAAATTGGAAACCAAGATTCAGGAGCCTTGCTCCCAAAAAATTTGCAACCCCTACAAATGAGAAGACTCTCGAATAAGAAGGAAGGGAGGACAAAATCAGATCTCATCTTTGACAATGGCAACTACCCAATCTTTCAGTATTAACCGCTCACACACTTGGCCTGTAAAAAATCCAATCTTTCTAACTGAAAAATAAATTCTAAGATCCCATGGTAACTTCCTCAAAAATACCTGCCATGGGTTACACTTGACTATAGAAATGGATTTCTTAGATCGAGATCTTTCCAACGATATATAATATGTCTATATTAGGGCAAAAGAATAATCCCTTAGTCATCAATCCCTCTACAGGTCAATCATTAATATTTCGACCCTTTCACCATAGTGAGAAACTATATTTTAAACCTTTGAATTTCCCACACAGATTTCCACCATGTGGCACCTCTAGATTAGCTCTGGGGTCCTTATCCTACCACCTCAGCACCACCTAGACTCACCGTCGGAATGAAGCTCTTTGCTTGTCTTTTCTTTGTCATTGATCCGTGATGATTATTCATCGTGCATCTCTGCATAGCGGATCAATGACCACCGTCGGATCCTTCGCAACTGGCCCACTATTTATCTTTATTTTTCCTCTAAACTACTACTTTTCTATCGGGCCCCACCACTTGGTCGCCAAGTCGCATTGCTTAGCCATCGAGCATCTTTCCATCGCGACATGGCGACCACTGTCGGATCATCCATCCAACCGTCAAATCTTTCTTGACTTTCCCACCAGTTAATTCACCTGGGCTACTCTCTCCTCTAGCAAGCCCGCCATGTGTCACTTCCTAGTTTGCTCCGAGCCCACCTGGACGGCCACCTGTTTGCCACCTCATCAGTCACCAAGTCACGATGATTAACAGTCGAGCACATTCGCATAGCAGTATAGTGATGGTCGTCTGATCTTCCTTAATCGGCATTCCCTTTAACCACCCCTTTTCGGCATGTTCTTTGTCGCCAAGTCATGAGGAGTATTCGACAGGCATCTTTCTATCACAGTATAGCGACGGTCGTCGGATCCTTCTTGATCACCATTGATCTTCCCTGATCTGATCAACTTTTAGCCTCTCTGAGCGGCCCTCTCTTATTCCACGGTGTCACCACATGTCTGCCACTGGTCTGCCATCTATCTGCCACCTCATCAGTTTCCAAGTTGTGGTGATTAACAGTCGAGCACATTCACATAGCAGTATAGTGATGGTTGTCCGATTGTCTGCAACCTGCTCGCCCGTTAATTTGCCCTTTTACTGCAAAATTTGGTCACCTTGAGATGCACATGCATGCGGGGTCCACTGGACCACGAGCCACTTCTTGCCAAAAGCCCATAAGATTTGACACTAAGGATATATGCAGTTGTGCATTTAAATACTAAAATGCTCCTCCCTACGGCCAATATGGCATAAATGGTCTACGCCTGGGCCTTTCCATCGGGTCATCGGGGAGACTGCAAAACTTGACTTCTGATTGCCGATGACAACTTTCCACGCTCCGCACTTCTTATTGGGTCATTGGTGTAACACTAAATAGCTCCTTCTGATAGCCGATGACTCCACTCCATACTCTAGAGACCTCATCGGGGTAAGTCCTGCCGATAAGGCAAAAATTCAAAAAGTGCCACAAACAATCTCAAATTCACCAAATTTTTATGAGTCCCAACATACCTATTGAAAGATTTGCTCCTTTTCTTCTTTAATGAAAGAATCAAAATGTTCTTTGACATTGTCAAATCTATCTCTCCCTAATGTTTTTATTGTCCTCTCAAAGGTAGTCTCAGGCTTGTAAGTTGAAATATCAGAAGGCATAGTTGCCTTTGGCACTTGCTTCATTTGCTTTCCTACTCTACTAGTAGCTTTCATCTTCTTTGGTTCTTCCTTAGTGTCAGTGCCTTCAAATTCTGCTTGGATAATTAGTCTCCAACCTCTTTTCTTAGATGCATTCTCCTTCTTTGCATAAACTTTTGGTGTCAATTCCTTTTTGGTTTGGACACTTCATGTCACTTTTGTATTTTTCATCACTAGAGGTGCTTGCTCAACCTTTTTCTTACCTTTACCACTTGTGGTAGGAACAATACTAGTTTCGGCTTGTGCAGTCTGATCTTCAACAATATTCAATTTTGCCTTCTTTTTATCCTTTGGAGATGCTAACAGATTATTAGCATAACCAATTAGTAAGTCATAGTTGACCTCATAACTCATATCTTCCATTTCTTCTTCTCTAGGCTCAATTGCCTCCATTAAACAGTAATCAGTGGTAACTGTGAAAACAATTTCCTTGGAAAATTGTTTTACCACATCCTCAAGCAATCTTAATCTCATCCTCATTTTCTTCTGAAACTGATTGAAGTATTTGTTCATTGCAGCAGAAAAGGTGTTCTTCACAGCCTTGATACTATTCTTAATCTGGGCAAATACTAGTAGATCCTTAGACCATTCAAGATCACCTATTTCCAGTAGGAAATTCTAGAAATAAAAGAATAGACCGATCAATAACTATCCAAATTTAAACTTTAGATTGTTGTCCTTCTTGATAGACTAAAGATTTAACATTAATTGGCTCCTTATGGCCTCACATAGGTCATAATTAGCATTTTCAGTTATCATCTTGTAAGCAGTATGCACTGCTACTGATTGAACACTATTTAATTTGCTAGAGTAGAATACCTGGTAGCCTATGACCATAGCTACCAATTTTACCATTGGGTCCCTTATGTTATTGACAGAAAAAGCATGCTTATCAGATGTTGATTTGGTTAGAGTGTATACTGTCTCTTTTGAAATACGCCTCAGCACAAGTACTTCACCGGTTCTAGTTATAGCTTGAATAGCTTCCTTGGTTATAGTATGAGTCCTTTCCAAATACATATTCTCCTCATGAACTCGACTCAAAATAATCTGGATGTGTTTTTCTTTGAATCTTCCTATTCTCATCACAAAGGGATTTCAACTGAGAATATATCGACAATGATCCTAAATCCTCAATCTTGCAATCAATGTAGTTGGACAAATATCCTTTCACTACAACACCACTTGGAACTTGTGATAAAGCATTGTAAGACATAATTTGTTTCGCTTCAACAACTTCCATAGGTTGAGATGTAATCATTAATCTCTCTACTAGTTTAGAAGACAATGCCATTCCAGATAAACTAGATTTGAAGTAGGATTTTTCAAAGAAATACCTTATTTCACGCATGCTGCCTCTTTAATCGGTTGAATGCTCAAGTGCACACTAGTTTAGTCTTCTCCAACTTTCAAATTTACTTGATTACTCAAATCACAATGTAGCTTCAACAAATATCAGCCAACAATCCTTTCTCAACTCTGCAAGCACTCAAAAATTCTTTCTTGAATGCATTAGGATAAAAATAACAAAGTGAAAACTCACTTTTATCATTTTTACCTACTGCATTAAATGCTCACCCGTTAGGGTTACAAACCCCAATTACACTGCTTAATGATACATAGATGTAAAACTAGTTGATAACCGATTAACAAAAAGTCATCAAAATTTCATGCATATAAATTCTCTTACCGCTTATTCATTTTCAAGGGTTTGGAGGTGGATTTACCGTTAAGTTCCCCTTAGCCATATTAAAAGGCTTAATTCACCGGTGCAGGATTTTCCATATTTGGTGAAGGAATAGTTTCTTCTCCAGGTGATTCATCACTCTTCTTCTTCCATATTCGATTCATTTCTTCTCTAGTTTCTTCAACATTAACTTTTTTCTTTCCTTTCTGATTTTAGAAGGGTTGACCGGTTTTCTCTTTTTGGATCTATAGAATTTTGCCAAGTGTCTTGATTTGTGACATTGATAGCAGGCCATACCAGATGATTTCAAAGGTCCCACATTACCTCTTCTGGTTCTTCTTTTGCAATTCATAGCCACATGACCAAAGTTGTTATGGATGGTGTATTAGATTCAATGACAGTCCCATGGACACTGAGAGGGGGGGTGAATCAGTGTCTAACCGGTTTATTGAATAGTTAAACTTATTTATAGCTTTGTAACCCAAAACAATATACCGATAAATAAGAATAAATGCAGTAAACAGAAATAACAGAGACAGCATAGAAACACACCATAACACAAGATATTTTAATGAGGAAACCCAGGGTGGGAAAAACCTTGATGGCATTTGTGACCCACGATATTTACTCACTGGCCAATGAATAAATACTACTTACAATAAAGGGGCCTGCACATGCAAGAGGCCAACAGCCTAGAGCTCACTGCTCAATGAAGAGTCCCACTGACTACAAAATGGATAATTAAATCCAATACAATGTACTACTGAAAACAGCATCTCTAATGCCAGGTTCAGTACCAGTTTAAGCTCAGATAGATACCTTAACCAAAAACCTTCGCTGCCACTAAAACAATTATCTTTTACCATACATTCCTATCTTTCTTCGACTATCTATCTATCTATGTTAAAATGGTATATAAGATATCATACATATATGAGTCTTTACAATATACCATGTTGGCTTACAAAAGATAATTATATTACAATAAACAAAATTCCAACCCATGTTGGCCTAAGTGTCAGTATGCTTTGTTGCCGATGTAAGCGCCTGCTAATGCCGGTGTCTACCAGTGTATGATATATGTGATGTCGGGCATGTAAAAACCTATTTCCAGTTGGTTGCCAGTTGGTTGCCAATTGGTTGCCATCAATGACAACATCAACTATTCTCATTAGAGTGTAGAATGCCAACAATCTCCCCCTTTGGCATTGATGGCAACACTCATGAGAAAAATCCAAAAATGTTATCCCAAAACTGAAATCCAAAAAGATGTGCTCCCCCTGAGCAAGTGATCTCCTCTGTACATGCATTTTTCTCTCCACTACTCCACCTTTGACAACAATGACAAAGGATGTTATAAATAATCAAAAGAGTACAAAAATGCTACCTCAAGGTCTGTAATCGGTTGGTTACTATCTGAAAAATGTCTACCAAAACTAGATTCAAACTCTGCATAAACTTGTTGCTGTCAGTTAGAGTTGCCTCAATCTATTGGATTATACCGATGAGATAGTGCATTTTTTGCTTTGTTGATCACTCTCCTTGTACTGTTGCCTTAGATAATTCAACTCTCTGAGTAATAAGATTGTCTAGTTTTGGACCAAGTTTACTTTTGAGTTCCCAAGCATTGGACCTTATCCTTGCCTTCTCTTTCTCAAGTTTCTCCAACTTCTCTTCAAAAACTACCATTTCCTGCTCAAAAACTGGTATAAGTCCAGATGAACCTATTATATTATCCGCAATGTCATCAATTTCCTTTTGTGTCTTTTTAATCTCCTCATCAATGTCCTCTATCAAATAGTGAGGTTTACATGCTTCTCTATATAACTCCTTATACTCCAAAATTGTAGAATTAAGTACCGGTAAAAGTGTGTTCAAGTGATCGGTACATTTCTTTATGGTGTTCTCAAAGAATGTATTTTTCTCTTTGTCAACTCTCTCCTTAATGGTATCCTCATTCACCGTATCTATGGTTATTACATTATCAACAATGAATTTGGACAATGTGTCCAATTTACCTAAAGAATCATTACTGTGATCTATCTTACAATTAGGGGCAATCATCTTTACGATAGGTAAGGTGTTATCAAATGCCTTAAATGCTAAGGCATTGAAATTAGTTATCCTTTTAATAGAATCCAATAGAACCTCTATGATATTAGTGAGTCTGAATTCACCTATAGATGTGCTCAGTTCTGTTGTGGGTTTCTTCTCAATAGATGTCTTACCAATTACCTTCACTACATCCTCTTTATTTCCATCAGATGCATCCACTTTACTTATATTTTCTTCTAGTGGATATGTCTATGTTTGTACCTCTACCTTTAATGGTTTCTTGGTTTGATTAAGAACCTTTGCAACTGTTGATTTCCCAGACTCAACATGAACCTCTACCTCAGATTGTTTCTTAGTCGGTACAAATATCAATTTCTCTGATTTTGTTTGCCCTAAGTTAGTTCCCTTATCCTTTGTTGGTTTCTTCAGTTTCTTTGCTTGAGCCAGTTCTCAGTTTCCTGAGAGTCAATAGTCTATGCTGAATCCTCTGAGATCTTGTTGTCTTTGAGATCACCTATCTTAACTTCCGCAGTCTCTTTGTCCACCACAATGTTTATATTTTGTGTGTCCATTTTCATGGTAAAGAGTATTTCTAACTCCGAGTTAGTATCATCATGAGTTATACCTTCAGTAGCCATATCCAATGGATTAGCTGTATGAACCGGTGATGTTGAGGTTAAAAGAGGGGTGTCTTGAGCCAGTGGAGGGATGTTATCTGTTACTTTATAGAAGGTACACCACCTATTTTACCTTTTCCCTTGTCTTTCTGATATACCTTGAATGTATTTTCCACTTTTGGTCTGTTTATTTCCTCTTGCTTTTCCTTCTCAACAAAAAATATGTCCCATTTATCTGCAGTCTCATCTGCAATTTCCCTAACCCTTCCAGCCATCAGGCTTACTTGCCGGTGTCCACTGACAAATACTGACCGGTTAGCTTCAGATATAAGCTCATCTATCTCTTCTCTAGAATTTACCAGATTTACAGCCAAGAGTGCTTCAACTTTCAACTTTGTGTCCAGTTCCATCACAGATAGCCTTTTAGCTTCTAATCTCAAGTATAAATTGTTAGGTAAATCATCAATTACTTCTATCAAAACTTTCTTGTATATATCCAAATGTAGAATTATTCCTTCTTCAATGGTTTGTTTGTCAGAATCCTTAAAAGAATTATACCATTTGTTTACATTTACTAGATTACCTTCCTGTGTAATCTCATTCAGTAGATCATCCAGTGTGGGGGTAACCGGTGTCTATTTCTTCTTTAGTGTAAGCTTCTTCTATGGTTCCCTAACTACCTGTTGCTTTTCCCTTAGTGTCCTTGTTTTCTTAGGTGAAGGAGATGGTACTAGTGGGGTTTTCCTTTTCCTTTCCACTCTCTTAAACTCAACAGCCTTGTCACTGTTAGTATCAGAAGATGTTACAACTGGTGAAACATGTGCTTCCAGTTGTAGTGCTTTAAGCTCACTAGCTGATATGCCATTAATGTTCATGACATTTTCCTTTATTGCACTGGCCTTGTTAGAGGCATCTTTGATAAATTTGTCTCTTTTATTCCTTTCTTTCTGCATAGATACATTACTTGCAATGGTTTTTGCATTACCAAATATTCCTTCGGATGGCTCCCTAGGTGCATCAAGTAGAGCTTTTGCATATGTTTCCAGAATAGGTAGGTCTACCTCATAACCCATCTCAGTAACCCAAATAGTTCTAGGGCTTACTGCTTCCATCCAAGTCTCATCTTGCTTAATGACAAAATAGATTTTCTTGTCATACTTACCAACTATGCTCTGCGGTAATCTCTCTCTCGCTCTCATCTTAGTTTGAAATGTTTTGAAGTAATTTGCAATGTTCTTATCATAGTCAGTGCCCATACCGGTGAAAGCTTCCTGTATTTATTTTCCTACCGGGATGTCATAACCAAAATCCTTGTGACCTATGTCAGGTATCTCTTTGGTAAAGTATAGCATCAAGCATACTAGAAGGTTCCCAAAATGGAAAGTACCTTTCTTATCTCCCTTAACCTTCTTCAAATTGTCAATCAGTTCATCCTTAAGCCATTCACAAACATCTATCTTAGTATTATTGTTCACCATCTCATATGCACTATGAATTCAAAGGCTAGAAACTGAATTCGGTCTATTGGCATGTGTTGCTTTATATCCAAGTATCATACTAATATATCTCACATTTTTATCCTTGACATCATTGACTCTAAGTGACCTGCTATCAGATGTGGCTCCGATTAACTCCATAACTTCCTTGTTAGGTATTTTCTTGGTTTTATCAGGCCTACTACCAGTTGAAGGTAAACCAGTGACTGCCTTAATTGCTTCCTTGGTTATCTTGCAAACAGATTCTAACCATATGAACTCTCCATGGACTCTGCTTAATACAAGTCTTACAACTTCCTTTGGAAATTTGAGAATGTTCAGAATTTCTACAAAACCTAAGTCTTCCACAATCTTATGTTCAGGTTTAATTGCACCTTGTTCATCGGTAATAATCTCATTAAATATTTTCTTCAAATCCTAAGTCCCTAGGTTTTCTATGTTGCAATGTATGTAGATTCTAGGGTCTTCAGCAAATGCTACACCCTTCGGAATTTTCAAAAAAGCTCTGACAGAATCATCCTGCTTTGCAATCTCGGGGATAATCTTAAACACAGGTCTAGGGTGTTTGATGTTTTCAACAATGATAGGTTTTGCAATAAACTTAGGAACAGAAGATGAGGTTGCCATTTTGATAAATACCTCTTAACTAAAGTTCTGAATGCCTGAAAATCACTTCGCAGCTCTGCCTTAGAATGCCCTTGCTCAATTTCACGCTCTCTGAATGTTTGAATGCTTGGTGAGTCGAAATGAGGGATTTCAAGTGCTTTATAGCCAAAAAGGTTCTTTAAAACCGCATTAAATGCTCGTTGGTTAAGTGAAAACTTAACACATCTGCCAGTAAAGTAGAAATGTATCTTCTCACCATCAACCAAAGGTAGAATGCATGATTTTGAGCATGTTGCAATACCCCCTGAGGATTATTCCTCAATTGGATGAAGAATCTCCTACTGGTGGAGGGTTACTTTGTTTGACAGGTGCAGAGATAGATTCATCAACTTTTTGATCACTATTCTTAATCCATTATTTTGAAAATTCTTGCTTTACTTCATCTATATTTTCTTTGCCCTTCAAACTAGATCCTTTCTTGTTTGCTGGTATAGTCATACTTCTACAAAATTTTACAATATGTCCAATCCTGTTACATGCATAACAAATTACATTATTCCTCTAAATAGCCTTTTTGTATCCTTGACCAGTTTGTGATCTGCATTGATTTGATAAATTCCCATATCTACCACAAACATAGCATTTCACATTCATTCTGCAATGTTCTGAATTATGACAAAATTTGTTGCATTTGGAACATTGACCAATGGGTGAGTTTGTATTCTAATTATTTCTAAATCTACACTGATTTTCTCTATGACCATATTTGTTGCAATTGAAACATTTCCCATTAAATTTATAAGCATTAGGTTATCTTATCGGTTTGTTCTGATCTTGATTATTTGCAGTGCCAGAACTTTCTCCATGTTCAAATCCAAGTCCATTGGTATCTCCATCAGGTTTTTGTCTTTTCAGCACGTCATCAAGCCTTTCTAAACTTTTCTTGAATTTGTCTTTCTGTTCATTTGCAGTGACCAACTCATTTTCTGGAATTCCAACTTGTCTTGTAAGCTCCTTATCATGTTGCATGTGAATCAGATCTGTCTTTAGCATATCATTTTCATGACCATGTCTCAGATTTTCATTTCTTGGATCATTAAGTCTCCTAGTCAAGTCTTCTTCATTCTTCTTCCTATCTTCAATATCTTTACATAACCTCATAGTCATATCTTGCATTTCATTCTTCATATTAGTGTTCTCTTTCCTTAACTTATTTGCAATGTCTCTAAGAGTTTCCTTTTCATCATCATCATTTTGCATCTTCTCATGAAGTTCCTTTCTCTTATTTTGTGCTATAACTAGATTTTGCTGAAGTCCTTTAATGAATTCCTTAGCAATCCACAGGTCATCTTCAATTTTGATATTCTTCAATTTTTCTACATCAAAATCTTCAAGAGCTCCTTCCAACTATTTTCTTAAGTTCTCCATCTATACTGGTTTCAGAATCTTCCTCAAGTTGTTAGGCTTTTGCAAATAGAGGACCAGGCTCTGTACCAATTGTTAGATTCAATGAAAATCCCACAGACACTGAGAGGGGGGGGTGAATTAGTGTCTAACCAGTTTATTGAATATTTAAACTTATTTATAACTTTGCAACCCAAAATAGCGTACCAGTAAATAAGAATAAATGCAGTAAACAGAAATAACAGAGATAGCATAGAAACACACCATAACACAAGATATTTTAACAAGGAAACCCAGTGTGGTAAAAACCTCGGTGGGATCTGTGACCCACAATATTTACCCCTTGGCCAATAAATAAATACTACCTACAATAAAGGGGCCTACACATGCAGGGAGGCCAATAGCCTAGAGCTCACTGCTCAATGAAGAGCTTCACTGACTACAAAATGGATAATTAAATCCAATACAATGTATTGCTCAAAACATCATCTCTAATGCCAGGTTCAGTACTGGTTTAAGCTCAAATAGATACCTTAACCAAAAACCTTCGCTACCACTAAAACAATTATCTTCTACCATACATTCCTATCTTTCTTCTACTATCTATCTATCTATGTCAAAATGATCTATAAGATCTCATACATATATGAGTCTTTACAATATACCATGTCGGCTTACAAAAGATAATTATATTACAATAAACAAAATTTCATCCCATGTCATCCTGAGTGTCGGTATGCTTTGTTGCCGATGTAATCTGAATGTCAGTGTAAGCGTCTTCCGATGCCAGTGTCTATCGGTATATGATATATGTGATTTCAGGCATGTAGAAACCTATTGACAGTTGGTTGCCATCAATGACAACATCAACTATTCTCATTAGAATGTAGAATGCCAACATGGCACAAATGACATTTGTTACCTTTTCCATCTCAAATGGACTAAACCGGTTGCCGTAGGTTCTTTTCTAGTTCAATTTGGGCCGGTTGTCAAAATTTCTCATCTAGTTGCCATTTGGTCTTGAATGCATATGTGGTATAGGATTATTCACTCTATATCTGCATTCAACTGATCTATGTCCATACATTCTACATGTGAAGCAATGACCTTCAAATTTCTTGGACACATACCTAGCATTAGTATTGTAGCTTGCATTTCTATTAGGTTTGTCCCTACAAACATTTGTAGTGTGACCAGGTTTATGTCGAACAAAACAAACAGGTTTAATGACCTTCTTACCGGTAGGCATTTTCACCTTAGGAGCAGATTTGTTCTTAAGGGTGTTGCTCTTGATACCTGAGGATTTACCTTTTTCAGATGTGTGAAAACCAAGTCCAGAGGTATCACCATTCATCCTTTGTGATTAAATTTGTTCATCCAGCAAGATAGAGCTTCTGTTGAACTTAAATTTCCCATTTTCTTCTCTGAGCTATCTGGTGAGATCTTCAATATGTTTTGATAGGTTCTCTCTCAGAGATGATGCTAATTCAAGATCTAGTTGTAGGTTCTCTTTTTCTTCTCTTTTTGCATTCAAATGCTCATGCAAGGTAGCATTCTCTTGCTTGATCTTGGCAATCTCATGATCTCTTTCTTTTGTGAGATCTTCAAATGTTCTCCTGGCTTCCAGTTCCCAACTCATGTGGATAGTAAGACCTTCTAGATCTCTCCTCAAATTTAGCTTTTCACCATTTAGTTTTTCAACTTCCTCAGCTAAAGCATCAATATTGGCCTCATCTGAAGAACTATTATCAAATATTTCTAGCAGTTGTTCAGTTAGCTCTCTTCTTTTGACTTGAGAAGCTTTCAGTTTGACCCTTAGGGTTTCAAGTTCATTCCTACTAGCCTCAAGCTCTCTAGCCATCTCAAAGTAGCTCCTATCCCCCATGATAGCTTTAGGGTTTTCTTCCAAGTGATTAGGCTTTAAGGAAGTTAGGCTCTGATACCAATTGATGGCCTTGTAAAGCACTGAGAGGGGGGGGTGAATCAGTGACACCAAGAATAGTACTACTTTAAACACTAACCGGTAGATAAACTTAATAATTTTGTTAAACAATATGCATTTAATCAAAAATGATATAACAACATCCTAATTAAAACATCCACCATAACACAAGTGTTTATACATGGAAAACCCAAATAGGTAAAAACCATAGTGAGATGAGACTCACAAGTTAACTATCTACAGTAATAGATAGCTGACCAGTTAGGATATACAAATGCTCTAATAAGAGAAAATCTTGTTAAAGATCCCAAATCTTAGTTAAAAGCTATACCTTGTAAAAGGTAGTACCCTGTAAGGAGTAACCTCGGTGGAGGATTTCTAAATCTAAACTAATGGATCACCTGGTTAGAGGATTTGAACAATGAAGCTTGTTAGAACTTACCCGGTTAGGGGATTTGACTATTGCAGTGGTTAGAAAACAACAGGTGATGTGATCTAGTGATAGCACAAATTGCTTGTATAGATCCTCTTCTATGCATTTAACTCCTCTTTACCAACATACTCTGCGACTTAACACTTTTGCCTTTACACATAGCATATCACTTGCGCTCATCTAAAAATAATTCATTATGATTTTAATATATAGACATTTAGATTTCATGTCAGCCTCTAGAAATCATAACACAATTACCTAGGTGTAGTGTATCTGGTCAAGTGATCATAACTCATCACAAAAATACCACCAAATCTTGTCGGTGAGGATAACTCATCACAACCTCTCATAACTCATCACACAATCAGCAAATACCGGTTGGAGTTAAACATATAAACCTTTATCCTTGATGGTCCTGTGATAATCTTCGTTGGATATCCATGTTGCTGATGAGTTATTTTGATCCACTAGCTATCTAGTTGTCTCCTATGCATATATCGGTTGTCACCAAGAACCAGTTAGAAATAAACCTCTAGTATACCGGTTGAAGTATAAACAACTTTGAGTTACACCGGTAGATAATATGAATATGTGTGTGTGTGTGTGTGTGTGTTTCATCAATGAGAACATATGATGAATTCATTACAATCATCATCAAGCCAACATCCTCTCATTGGATGACGGGTTTTGAGAGCTACTCGGGTTGAGATTCCAGTACGTGGACAAGGAGGTGGAGATGAGGGGATTCAGGGTCATGTTCCTCAATAGGATGTGCTAGAGCAAGATACCTTGGAGAGTCTCAGAGCATAGATAGATCCGCTTAGAGAACAGGTGCAGACACTCATAACAGAGAGACAAAGCTGTTAGGAGACAACAGGATAGTCAGGGTCTTCTTGATCACATTCAGTAGGTTGGATCGGGCACTCTCTCAGCTGATACCATTAGAGCACTATTTTCGGTCGGGAAGGAGGCATCACACTGGTGATGATTTTATGAGGATTGAGTCACAAAGATCCAGAGGGCAGGTAGCTATCATACCACAGTGAGGATGGATACTAGCAGCGGTGGAGTAATGGGACCTCATCAGAGGAGTGGTGATTGTGTGAGACAGGCATCTGGAGGATCTTCTAGTCCACATCCATAGAGACGGACAGAGTCAGGTGGTAGTGGTACAGGACAGCCTTGACTTGATTTATATTGATGAGGCACTTGTATTTTTTATCAGATATCATTGTATACTTGAACTTTTTATTGTTTTATGATGATCTATATGCAGACATGGACTCTATATGATGATCTTCTATTATGCATGTTACTCTATATGATGATGATCTATATGCATTGATTACATGGATGATGTTATAATGATCTTTTCTTTTCTTTTACTTTTCACGATGATGATGTTCTATATGATGCAATGATGATAAAATTAAAAATGCTTTTGATTTTTTATTTTGATGATCATGGATGCAAATGAGAATGATTACTAACTTAAATAATGCAAATGGATGTTGATTTAATATGTAATTCAAATGTTTTTGATTTTGATGATTTAAAAATGCAAATGATGATTATGAAATGTAATTTATGGATGTGTATATGTAATGCTTATAATGATTATGAATCTAAGTGCAAAGATGTAACTAAATGATCTTAATGGATAAAAAGAACTATAATGATAATGATCCTAATGTAAATAATAATAATGATATACTACATGATTATGAAATACACTTAATGGAATGAAAACTAATGCAATGATTCAAATGCAACTAAATTAAATGAAAGATGATTAAAACGATTCTAAAGATGAATGCACCTACAATGATCAAATGCAAATTGTTTTTGTTTGTCTAAGTATACTCAATATTATTTATGACCATTGATCTATGAATGAAATGATATGCTTATAATGCAATTGACAATGAATGCTTATAATGCAGACGAATAATGAGCTAATCTAAAAATGATCTAACTAAAATGATACTTCCATTCTTCATATGTTTTTGATTAAGGTAAAAACAGGTTTTGAAGGGGCCCCGAAACCCTTTACAAGTGGAACTTAGTAGATAAAGCAAAAAGAGACAAAAAGGGACAAACCAACGAAAAGCCAGCAAAAAACCATAGAGAACCGGCTAAAGCCCCACAAAGCTAGCAAAACCAGCAAGACCCAAGAGAAGAAACTAATTGATTTTTTTCAAGGCATTAGCCAAGGTGTTGCTAATCCCATGTAGATCTTTGATGTTTTCCCTAAGATTAGGGATATCCTTAGTAGAAGTAGCCACAACTTTCTTGACACTTGCCCTGGTCCTCTTAGTAGCACCAGCTGGAGTAGCTTCACCACTGCCAATCTGGATAGTATCTTCATCCATGTCAAGGTCCACCACTGGTTTAGGAGAACTTGAATTATCAAAGACCTTAGCAATATCTTCCAAGTTGTTAGTGACTGCTGACACGATATTTAGGATAATGCCCAGCAAATTTTTCATTGCCACACTCCCTTCTTCCAACGATTTTACCTTCTCTTCCATATCCTGCTTCCATTTTATCTGATCCCTGTCGTTATCTTTCCTCTTCTCGTCCGCTTGTTTCCCATTTTTTTCTAAGTTCTTCAAGAGTTCATAGGTCCATCTATCATAATCCAGTCTCGCCTCACTAAGTTTTCTAAGGTTATCCAGGAATAACCCTTTACCCACACTTTCCTTATCCTTTCTTAAACTGTCCTTAGTCATATCCTTCTCAGGATCCTTGTTCTCCTCCCTCTCAAAATTCACATCTTTATCCTCATTATCCTTGTACTCCACATCCTCCATAGGGTGGCTATTGTCCTTGCCAGGGCAATCACTGTGGATAGGGCTTTCATTATCGGACTCATTATCACCACCTTCTTCGTCAATACCCACCTCCTCATCTTTCTAGTTGTCTTCACCATCAGAATCATTCATATCCATTTAGCTGCCTTCTTTTCCCATTTCATTTGTTTCGATCTTTTCTTCATGGCTTTCCGTCCTAGAGGCACTCTTACTTTTTTTCTAGAAGACGCCTTCTCCTTGCTGGAATCGCCTCCCTCCAGCTTCCTCTTCCCCAGAGAGGCAGATAACCTCTTGAAATCCAAAATGGCGAGGGTTTTATAGTGCTCATAAATGAGTAGCAAAAGCCCACAATGGAGAACCGGATTAGAGGGGTTTTTAGTGTATTTATTAAGGGACCTTGAAAGGTACCTAAAAAGGTAGTAGGGCAGGGAGACCCTTTTGTCATGTCTGAAATGGTTTAAAAGAACAAAGTAGTAAGTGTGGGCCCTAGAAAATCAGCCCTCAACAGTGATATATTCCATTATGGCATTCAAAACCCATTCCCATATTTTCTTGATATTAGACGCTTCATAGTAACCCCCTGTGGCTTTGCCAATTCTAGCCCTCTCTTTTTCCTTACGCAGGAACAAATTAACCATGTTATTGGAGACTTTGAGGTCTCTAAAAAAATTAAGCCCAGAATGGGGCATGCCAGTCATAGTAGCAATGAGTCCCGCATCCAATTTGAACTTAACCCCATAGATTTTAAAGGACCCATTACACCAATTTTCAAAAATTTTGGAAATGGCTAGATTCACCCTACCTTTGTCATAATCCACCAGCTTCTCCATAAAGCTTGTGAGGGACCCTTTTTCCAGCTTCTCCCACACTTTTGGCATCGCCTTCCATCTTGACGTATTATCTGGTTCCTCCCTCCTTAAATCTCCTCCCATATTCGAATTCGGATTCTCAGCTCTGTTCCTCTGCAAACTCAACACTTCTTTCCCGTAGATACCCAGGATTTTGAAAAGGGTGACCCAGAAAGTGTGCGACATAATATTAAAAATGGTTGGGGTTCTGCCACTTTGCTAGGTAATCATTACCTTTCCATCAAATCATAAATTATTCATATACCCTATCATGATTATGCGGTCCTTCCCTCCCCGTAAATATGTCCTTTCTAAGGAGCTCTTTAATGTTCATATTAATATCTTCCCCATGCCAAATCATTTGAGAATCAGAGTTAACTCCTAGGTTCGCCAGACAGTCCGCCACCATATTTTTCTCTCTAAAGGCATGTTGAATAATTATTTCTTTAAAACTAGCGATGATTTCCCTAGCTTTTAGGATAATGTTTTCAATTGACCAAGATGGCTCCGACTCCCCCTTCAGACACTTAATAATATTAAGTGAATCTCCCTCGAGCCATAATTTATCATGATTAAGATTCTTAGCTATAATTAGGGTATTCAGGGTAGCTGAGGCTTTGGCAAAATGACTAGTTTGACTCCCCAAAGGACCAGCCACCACCACTAAGCAACTTCCAACAAAATTCTTGGCAATGCCCCCATATCCAGCTTTACCTGGATTCCCCTTAGAAGCCCCATCAAAGCTAGCCTTAATCCACCCCTGAGGAGGAAAACATCAAACAAGACCTTCTTGGCCCTTCTCCTTACTAGTAGTAGTAGTAGAGAGGTTCCACTTGTCATTGAAATCTTCTTTAGCAACTAGTCCATTATCAGTGCCATAGATACATTCAAATATGCTCCTGTAAATTTTATCCACCACCATTTTAGGAGTAGCACTTTTATCCCTAAAAATCCTATTGTTGCGCTCTTTCCATATATTCCAGATAACATTTAGGAAAGTAAGTTTCCAAATCTCCACAATCTTTGGATTAGAGCTAGGGCATTGCCATTGCTTCCAAGAATCCCCTAGGGAATTTAGAAAAACCCAGCTCAAGTTCCACCTGCTTAAGATAACGTTCCAAATTTCCTAACTAAATGTACATTGATTAAGAATATGGCGAGTAGTCTCTTCTTCCCTGCAACAAAGAGAACACATGTTAGGAAAAACAAAGCCTCTCTTTTGAAGGTTGTCCAGAGTTAAAACCTTGTTTTGGATGAAAATCCAAAAAAAGATATTAACCTTAGGAACTAACTTCTTATTCCAGACTTTAGCCCAAATAGGAGTTTCTTCCACATATTCATTATGGATAGCCACAGCTAAGGACACAGAATATTTCCCATCCGGGGTTTCCCTCCATATCAATCTGTCATCTTTGTTGTCTCTAGGAACTTTAGCAGAGAGAGTAATCTGAAGGAACTTAAGCCCCAAACAATGCTGGCTAAACTCAATCCATTTCCCATTTCTCCAATATTCTCTGACCAACTCCCCAAACCTACTTTTGAACCAATATTTCCATTCATTAAGGATTGGAACTTCCTCCAAAGGTTTATCCAATATCCACCTATCTTCCCAAAATCTTATTTTCCTACCATCCCTAAGGTTCCAAATTCGACTAGCAGCAGCCCAACTTTTAGTAGATTGGACTACATTCCATATAGCAAATCCTTCAACAATAAAAGAATCATCTAAAAATTCTTCCTCAGAAGGTTGCATATAAAGATATTTGTTTTTCTAGATTAACTTCCATTCTCTTTCCTCCCCTTTCATTCTCCAAATTTTTATAGCTAATAAAGCCTTATTCATAGAGCTGATATTCCTTAAACCCAACCCCCCTAAGGCCTTAGGGGAACAAATTTTATTCTAGGCAATAAGGGGAATTTTGTTTTTGACTTCCACCCCCGACCAAAGAAACTTTTTTTGAATTCTTTCAATTGCTTCTGCAAACTTTCTGGGGATTTTGAACAAACTGAGAGGATAAATAAGCAAGTTTTGGAGAGTGACTTTGAGTAGAGTAACTTTGCCTGCTTGACTAAGGACTGCCCCTTTCCACCCAGCCAGTTTTGAGTTAAATCTATCAATCAACTTATTCCAAAAATCCGCAGGCTTAATACACAGAGGAAGCCCCAGATAAGAAGAGGGAAGCTCAAATATTTTGTAGCCAAGAATTATTTCAATCCTTAATTGCCTTTGAATAGGGGTATTGATGAAGAACAAAGAACTCTTATCCCAATTAATTTTTTGACCAGAGGTAGATTCATAAATATTCAGCACATTCTTCATATTTTTAGCTTCCATAATGGTAGCTTCCCCCATAGTGATAGAATCATCAACAAACTGTTCATGAGTATAAGTGAAATTGGATGAAGATGGTTTCAGACCTCTAAGATTGCCTTCTTCCACATTTTTAAATATAAATCTACCCACACTTTCAGCTAAAATAGTAAACAAGATAGGGGATATGGGGTCCCCCTATCTAAGACCTCTAGATCTTTTGAAGAAACTTGACGGGGATCCATTTATGATAATAGCAGATGAGGAAGTTTCCATAAGTTGAGAGCAAAGCTGAATAACTTTTTCACCAAAACCAAACGCTCTCATAATCCTTAGGAGAAACTGCCAGTTCACTCTATCATAAGCTTTAGCCATATCTAACTTCAAAAAGAACCCCTTATTATTAGCAACTTTCAGGGAATGGATATTTTCATGAACAACTATTATGAAGTCCAGAATCTGTCTACCAGGGACAAAACCATTCTGTTGGACAGAGATAATTCTTGGAAGAATTTCCAGCATCCTAGAAGTCAGAACCTTGGATAAAATCTTGTAAACAGAGTTATAGGGACTAATGGGTCTAAACTTATTGAGAGAATCAGCTCCTGGGATCTTCCGGATTAGGACAATGAAGGTAGCATTCGGTTCTTTAAGAAGCCTTCTAGAGCCAAAGAATTCTTTAACACCTTTGCAGATGTCAGTCTCCACAATATGCCAAAAATATTGGAAGAAAAACATTAGAAACCCGTTCGGTCCAGGTGATTTATCTCCCTGAAATGAAAACACCGCCTTTTTTATTTCCTGATTAGAGGGGATGCAGGATAAGTAGTTATTGTCGTCCATAGTTAGGGTAGAAGGAATAGCTTGCAACAGGATGTTTTGATTACTGATATCCAAGTTATCCACTTCTCCCAACAGGGTGCCAAAATACTCCAGAGCTTCCATTCTTGATATGTTGTCTTGTAATAGTGCTTGATTTTATCATTGAGCTTTTAAATGTTTTAAGAAAATACAAGCAACTTGACATAATGATTCAAGTTGACCTGAGTATTTCTTACATGTATTTTGATATAGCAAGTTAATACAAGCAACTTGATATAATGAATCAAGCTGACTTGAGTATTTCTTGCAGAATAGACAAGGATTATCTCCTTTCATGCATGACTCGGAATGTCCTCCTTGATCCTTTGTCGATCATATCCTTAGACAAGTACATACCTTAATAAGAGACAAACCACAGACAACAATCAAAGAAAATAATCATGCCCCATCATAGCTTCTCTAGTCATGGACATCCTTGAGTTGTATAGAGTACATGATTAGCAATAAAATCAAGATATAAACACTGAATCTTGTATATCATTCACATGTTCTCATGGTCATTAACTGATATAATTATCTTGATGAATGATCATTGATAATCCTTTATTACTTGCTGGTTGATTGTTCATTTTCTGAGTTTCACAATTCAATTGTTACAAAATGCCTTGATCTTCGTTGCTATGTTGCTCGTTATCTATTTCAAAACCCTAGGTGTTTTTGGTTTTTCTAAGTTTTTTGAATGTTTTGGATTTTCAAAGATTCAAACAATCACCTTAGCAAAAGGAATTAGGATTTTGCCCCCAGCGGAAACAAAACTTTATTATGGATGTACAAATAATGATCAAGATCCAAACCATGGCGGGATATAATGCGGATTGACTGATTCTGATAAAATCTAAGACAGTGACTATGACATGTCAAAGATTGATAATTGTTGGTAAGCTGCATATTTTTTGCTAATGGTTTAGAGCAATGAATGCGAAAGATGAAATGGATGAGCTAGGATAGATGGAAGCGATAGATGCGATTAGGATGGAGTGGATAGGTGCACAAAGTGATCTCATAGATGGAAGAACTTACTTTTTAGATAGCCTCTGTTTACCAGGTTTTCACTATCTAAATATATTGCATTTTTTCCAAATTTTCATTTTTTTTTCATTTTTTTATGCTTTTTAGGGTTTTTCTGCTTTTCTGATTTTTACTAAATTTTTCAGGGATTTATATGCTTTTTATTAAAAAAATTTAGGACTTTATATCTCAAGCAAAGAATTTCTTGAGATGGATAGAATTGATAGGTTCATCAAACCAATCACTTTCAGGAGTAGATAACTTGTATGCTCCTGAGCCATATGTTGCTACTATGACAAAATGACCTAACCAATTTGGTTCAAATTTACCCTTCTTTTCTTAGTCTAGCTAATTTCTCAGATTCTCCCTTAGAACTATATCTCTGATCTAAAAAATGTGTGGCTTGACTCTATGATTATAACTTCTTTCCATTCTCTATTGATATACCTTCAAATGATATGTTGTATTTTGGCGACATTCCTGAATTAGCTCAAGTTCTTGAAGTCTAGAGACTCGTTCTTCTTCTTCAGGTATAAGACCTTTCAAGGAAACTTGTAGAGAAGGTATCTCTACTTCTATTGGTAATATGGATTCTGATCCATAGACTAATCAATATGGAGTTGCCCCCATTGTGTGTCGGATTCTAGTTCGGTACGTCCAAAGAGCAGGATTTAGTTGAATGTGCCTGTCTTTTCCAACTTCATTGACTATTTTCTTCAAGATTTTCAAGATAGTCTTGTTTAATGCCTCAACTTGACCATTTCCTTGTGGATAATATGGAGTATAAAACCTATGTTGGATATGGAATTTCTCGCAAAGTTCCTTCACATCTTGATTCTTAAATGATCGCCCATTATCAGTGATAATGGTCATACAAACTCCATAGCGACGGATTATATAATTCAAGATGAATGATGATATTTGTTTTCCTATCACTTTTGTCAAAGGTACTACTTCAATCCATTTAGTGAAATATTCAGTAGCAGTCAGAATGAACTTATGTCCATTAGAGGATGAAGGATTTATCTTACCTACCAAATCAAGGCCCCATTGAGAAAATGGCCATGATCCTGCTATAGGATGTAATTCTTGTGCTAGTGTGTGGATGAAATTCCCATGGATATGGCATTGTTTGCATTTCTTGGCATATGTGAATGAATCTCTCTCCATAGTAGGCCAATAGTAACCCATATGAAGAAGTTTCTTAGCCAATGTTAATCCACTTGAGTGTGTGTCACAAATACCTGCGTGAACTTCGTTAAGAACTTTCTCAGATTCTTCTTGTTCGAGACATCTCAATAAAGTGCTATCTAGACCTCGCTTATATAAGGTATCAACAATAATAGTATAGCAGGATGACTGACGGATAAAATTTCTTCTTTGATTGCGAGATAGGTCAGGAGGAAGGATATTCTATTTTAAGTATTGATAAGTTTGGTCGTATAAGGATTGACTTGTTCTCGATATATCCCAAATCATGTAGGTATGCTGGGATTGAATGGTAGGGGTTAAGATATCTTCCACCAGGAATTCATAATGTTGTTGATTCTCCTGATTCTGTAAGAGAGATGCTATTGTAGCCATTGCATCTACTTATTTATTCTCATTTCTTGGGATCTGAGTGAATGATACTTCTTCAAAGTGTTCTTTAAACTCTTCTACTAATTGTTTATATGGTATGAGCTTGTCATCCTTAGTTTGATGATCATCATTTATTTGGTTGATGATAAGCTATGAATCACCATAGATATGTAATTCCTTAATATTCCATTCAATAGCCATTTTGAGCCCAATAGTCAATGCTTCATATTCTACAATATTGTTTATGCATGGAAATCGCAGTCTATGTGATTTTGGAATTATGCGTTCCTGAGGTGTGATGAAAAAAAATCCTGTGTCTGATCCATATTGTGTATAAGAACCATCAAAGTACAACTCCCAAAATTTTGTACTTATTGTCAGAATGTCTGCATCAGGAAATTAAATGTGCAATGGTATGTCATCTTGTAAAGGTGCTTCAGCTAATTGATTAGCAATGACCTATCCTTTGATAGCTTTTCGATCAACATATTCTATATCAAACTCACTTAGTACCATAACCCATTTTGCCAGTCTGCCTATCAAAGTTGACTTGTTCAGCAAATACTTTAGTGGATCTATTTTTGCTATCAGTTTCACAAAATGAGTCAGCATATAATGTCGTAGCTTTTGAGTTGCAAATACAACTACTAGGCATGTCTTCTTTATTAATGTATAATTCAATTCATAGCCGACAAGTGTTCTATTGATGTAATACACTGCTCTTTCTTTTCCTTCTTCATCATGTTGTGCTACGAGAGCTCCTAATGATACATTTGTCACTGAGATATAAAGTAACAATGGTTTCCCTTTGATTGGTGATACAAGTACTCGAGGATTCATGAGATATTCTTTGATTTGCATAAAAGAATCTTCACATTTCTAATCCCATTTAAATGGAATGTTCTTATGTAAAAGATGAGTGAATGGATGACATTTATCTTCTAATTGAGAGACAAATCTTCTGATTGATTGCAATCTTCCTTGTAAAGAATGCAATTGAATTATGTTCCTAGGTCACTCCATTTCCATGATAGCTTTGGCCTTTTCTGGATCTACTTCAATTCCATGAGCTGATATAATGTACCCAAGAAGTTTTCCAGAGGTTACTCCAAATGCACATTTCTTTGGATTTAATCTTAACTGATATCTTTCAAGCCTATCAAAGATCTTGCCCTAGATGTTCAAATGTTCTTTTCTTGTATGAGATTTTGCAAGTATATCATCTGCATAATCTTCCATAAATGTATGCATCATATCATGAAAAATTATTGTCATAGCTCTTTGATAAGTCTCTCTTGCATTCTTAAGCCCAAATGGCATAACATTCCAGTAGAAAGTACCCCATGTACAGGTGAATGTTGTCTTTTCTTAATCTTCAGGGGTGATTCTTATTTGATTGTATCCTGAGAATCCATCCATTAATGAAAACATCTCATGTCTTGCTGATAAGTCCATAATTATATCAATGTTGGGTAGTGAGAAATTATCTTTGGGACATGCCTTGTTCAAATCTCTTAAATCGGTGCAGACTCTTATGCTTTTATCTGGCTTTGACACTAGCACAATGCTTGAAACCCATTCTGGATAGGCAAAAGGTCTTATGAAACCCACATCTAATAGTTTATTCAGCTCAACTTTTACAAGGAGAGCGATGTGTGGATGCATCTTCCTTAGCATTTTTTTAACTAGTTTTGCTTTTAGATCCACATTGAGATGATGCATGATAAGATCTGGATTAAGTCCTGGCATGTCTGCATAGGACCAAGAAAAATTTATCTGTCTTTGTGTGAATAATTCTATGTATTTTTTTCTCTCTTTATCTGATAATGATGTAGTAGAAAAAAGTATCTTGGGATCTTTTGGTGTGCCAATGTTTATTGCTTCTATTGGTTCTATTAGAATAGCATATCTCTCCTGAAAATATGCACGGAGGATGTCAAATTTTCCATCTTCTGGCACCTCAAAGAGGTTTTCACCATCAGATACGTCCTTTATTTTTCCTCTTAATTGATCTACTGTTGCCATGAAATGGTTTTCAACACTAGGTCTTTTTCCTTGTTTTATTTTAATTTTGTGACTATAAAGTTTGGCATTCTCTTGACTGCAAGAAACGTTACTTGATTCCATGATGGAATATTTCTTAGGTGTTATGGGTTTGACAACATTAAGATACACGGTAATTGGAAAAGACATCCACACAGCTAAGTCATCATCATTGTTAGGTGCTTCAAGGTTCATGACATAATAGTCATAATTTGGCGTAGAGTAGGTAATGTCGTAGATAGAATAATTTTGAGGATAGTCTCTCCCAAGTGTTCTCCAATTAGTTCTAACAAAATCAGTATTATTATTTTGTGGTTCATGCTCAAGTGACTCTTCATCTAACGTTTGTCCCTCAAACGAATGGATTATATCAACACACACATCTTTAATATTGCAAGTTCCTTCTTGATTAGTTTCAATAGATTCATTTGTATTTTGAAGTTGACATACTTGTGCACATGATATAGAGGATTCTTTTGCTAGCTTTTGTCTTCTCTCAAACTCAGCTTCTTCTGAACTAATAGTCAATCCTACTTGACTATCTCTTATTTCTTCTATGGTTCTTCCATACCTTGGTACATCTTGCTTGTCATTTGATAGAAATCTAATATTTCCTGATGCTTGATCAATATTTGTTTGTGCTTCTTGTGGCATTACTTCTTGGTCTTTTTCATCCTCTTTCTTTTGTTGTCTTGTATATGCTTCTTTTCTTTGGATTTTGAGTTCTTCTTGTCTTCTTTCTAACTCTATCTTTTGTTTTCTAAAAGACAAGTCTTCATTTGTGATAGCTACTTTCTCTTCATTTTGTTCTTCACTTGATACACTAAATGATACATCTGGGCCCCATTCATAGTCATTTGAATCTATCTCTGAACCATTGTCTAGGATTAAACCATTGTACCATACAGGAATATTGTATGGTGCAAATAGTTATCTGATTTCTACCATCTCTACTTTTACTACTTCTAGAATATCTTGTTCAGATTTAGCATTTGCTCGTATTCCTTGAACTTGTTTACAAGATTCTTCTTCTCTTTTGATTGCAATTTCTTCTTGTTTTTTCTTATTGGCTACTATTTTTGTTGCTTGATGTAGCTTTTCCTACCATTGTTCTTCTTTAGGGACTGATTTCTTTCTCCACTTTGGTTGTTGATAATTATGTTGCTTTTGATTTGATTTTGGATATCCAAATCCCTGATTTATCTTCTTTAGATTGCGAGTGAGGACAAATAGGTTATGAAATACCTTGATGTCACTTACCAATCGGTCATTTTCCTTCATATCCCATTCTTTACATGATCTTAAAACCATTGTCATATTGCTCTATGGGAATATTGACTTCTATAGTTGTTGCTATAGTTTCATTTTCATCTTTGTACAACCAACAAAGAATGTCCTTGTCTTCAGTTTCTTCTCCAAGTGTTCCAACTCTAACAAATGCTCCATTAAACATTTCTTTTGATTTTTTTGTGATCCATGGTTGGATATTTGTAGGCTTTCCATATGATTTAGGTGAAAGTGGAAAATTATGCAAAGAATATTTTCCCATTCCTTCATCATTTAATTTGAGCTTTTTCTCGAAGGTTTCTCGTAACTTTTCTTGAATTTATTTGGTAGGATATATTGATTCTCTATTATGTGGAACTCTTGTATCTTGTGTTGGCTTCAGATTATTGCAATATTGGCTAGAGTCTACAATTATAGTGACCTCTTGTCCCTCATGAGGAAACTTTACACATTTGTGATATGTAGAAGGAACTGCTTGCATGTTGTGAATCCATGGCCTTCCCAGAAGAATGTTATAAGAGAGATTCAAATCTAGAACCTGGCATAATGTATTCCTTTCCATAGGTCCTATTTTGATTGGTAACACCATAGTTCCTTTAGAAGAACGCTCCTCTTCATCATAAGCCTTAATGGTTATTTTCTTCTTTGGATCTACTAAATCTGAATATCCCAAAGCCTTTATTAAACTTAATGCACAAATGTTTAAGCCAGCTCCACCATCTATGACTACGCATTTGAAATGAGTTTTATTAATGGTAACTTCAACATGTAAAGGAGCATTGTGAGGATGTTGCAAGGATGCATCATCATTTTCAGAAAATGATAAGCAATGAGGGGCATAAGGTGTCTCGCCATGTTTTGGACCTGATCTACATCCAAGTCTTTTGAAACTGTTGTTTTCATTAGAGATTTTTCTAAAATTTCCTTATGCATAGGTGAAACTTTGAGAAGTTCCAAAATTGATATTCGAGCAAGTATTCTTTGCAATTGTTCCACTAAGTTATATTATCGTGAAGTGGAGGTTGATTCATTTGTTATACCTGGAAATGTGACCTTCGCTTTGCTTCTAGTAATAATGTTGATTGGTTCTGAAGGTGTGCTATCTTTAACAATGATGACATTTACCACATCATCATATATAAGTGTAGTTCACTTTGGCTTTGTCTTTGTCATCTTTTGATTTAGATTGTTCACCTTTTTCATAGTTTCGAAGCAGAGTTTTGAAGGCTAGGTAGGATTCGTTTGTCTTATGACTATCCACTGTGATAGTTCCATTATCGATTAAATCTTGGATAAGATGTTTCAATCTTTGACAATCATTAGTTTGGTGTCCTTTATTTCAATGGTAATTGCAAAAATGATTGTCATTCCACCAATTAGGTTTGACTTGTGGTTCATAACTTCTTATTTCAGGTAAAATAATCAGTTTGTTTGCAAGAAGAGTTTTCAAAGTTGATTCCAAGGGTTCTCCAATGTTTGTGAATTTCCTATGAGGATTGGAGAAGAAAGACTTGGATTTATTGTTTTCTTGATTGTTATTTCTTGGGATTTGACTTGATAGATTAAATATTGGTTGTTGTTTCATAGCATTATTGTCATTTTTTCCTCCATTGATGACACTCCTATTCTTTGACCAGAACTTAGGTTTGTCATTGTTATTGTTGTTGTTGTTGTTGTTGTTGTTTTGGTTGTTGTAAGAATTATTGTAAAGCTTTAGCTCTCCTTTCTTTACCATTGTGTCTTCTATTTTTAGACCATTCTCAATCATCTTGGCGAAAGAAGGAGGACATTGCATTTTTAGACGATAACTCATTTCACTGATAAGATTATCAATGAATATGTCCATCTTTTCTTGATCAAGTACATCTCTTGGATACCTATTAAACATTTGTTTCCATTGCTGCAAGAAGATCATGAAAGATTCACCATTCTTTTGTTTACATTTCATAAATCCAGCATTGTTATCTCATTCCTTACATTGTAGGATTATTGTGAAGTAAACCTACTCACGAGTTCTTCAAAAGATTTGATTCTTGATGGTAATCTTAAAAACCATTCCATTGATTGTCCATTTAAACTCCTAGGGAATAGATGCATCAAGTAAGTTTTGTCATGTACAAATTGCATGCTCATAGTACAAAACTCCCTAATGTGATCTCGAGGATCAAATTTCCCATCGTATTTATCATATTTAGGGATCTTGCAATGCTGTGGAAATGGTATCATATTCAAACTTTTATCAAAAGGATACGGGTAGATATCTTCCAATGAATACTTCTTGGAACTTGTTCCATTCTACATATCTTGTATTTGTTGTTGTAGAGTTTGCATTTTCTGAGTGAGATTTAATAACGGATTATCCATACGCTTTCTCCTTGTCTCTTCATAAGTTATTCTATCACTACGCTCTCTTCTTGTGTCATCATGTTATTTTCTTGTTTCTTCATGGTTTTCTTTGTTTATATCTTTGTTATTTGGATCATCTATGTTTTGAGTGTTACTTGTCTCCACATCTTGTTTCTCAAGCCTTCTATGTTAAAGTCTTGTGGAAATTTAGCTCCTAATTTTGCCAACATCAAAAGATATTTTTCTTTTTGCTTTGCTAAGAATTTTTCCATTAGTCTATCAAATTTGAAATCTTGCTCAAGGTCTCTAATGGTGTTATTGACTGCTTCTTCATCAATAGCCATATACCCAAAAGTTTGGAACATTGAATTATCTTCTCTTCCCTTTGTTTTTGTTGTTTTCTAAGTTGTTCGTATTGAGCTCTAGTCCAAACTGGCATGTGATTATTTCAGAAAATTTGAAGTTTTTGACCTCAAAGATAACTCAATAGGTGATTATTGGTTTAGGAAGGAATGCTTTGTTGATTTTACCACTGTTGCTTGTTCATTGTGATAAAGTGTCTCTTTGTTGAAAAACACATCCTTGCAAAATTTCTCCGTCAAATTCTATCCCGCAGCCACGTAAATAGTGATGAAAACGGTGTAGGAATGTCTTGTGTTTTAATAAGATCTTGTGATTGATATACAAGAATCTTATCCTTTTCTGAGTAGCTTTATAACTGGGCTTTCTTTTCTTAAGGTGATACTTAAAATTCATATAAGCATATGATGGTTTACAAGTTTGTTTGATTCCAATGTGAGTGCAATTTTGATTTTGATATAACCTAGGTTCAAAATAGGAAAGATATATCCAAGGTAATGAGCACATGGTGGATTGATCATGTTTCATGATAGAGGATTTGATATATCCTGATGAGAAACTGATAATGATGTTGATTTTTGCACTTAAGATGTTTGAATCAATAGCTTGTTGAATGTTTTATGCTTATGGAAACCATTTTGGAACTAGCCTATTGGATTGGCGACACAGTTATCGAACTAGTTTGAAAAATGTGGGATAGCTTAAAGACAATTCTACTCAAGAAGTGTTTTGATACTGACTTTGAAATTTTGGTTTGATATGCTTTGTCTCAGATGTGAGAAAGTATTTGTGCTAACTTTCTGGTCAAAAGTGCTAACTTATGAGACAAATGCGCTATTTTGTTGCTTGAAAGTGTTGCTCTGACTGTGTTTCAAGAATTTTTCTTTTTCAATTCTTCCAGCAAGTTGTTGGATTTTTGCTCATTTTTAGATGATGACTTTCTTCAATTTTTTACCATTCTGAGCATGTTTTTTATTAAGGTAAAAGCAGGTTTTGAAGGGGCCCCGAAACCCTTTACAAGCAAAAATTAAACAGCAAAATGACAAGAAACAAAAGAGAACAGGCCTATGAAAAACCAGCAGAAAACCAAAGAAAACCAGAAAAAGCCCCACAAAGCCAGCAGGCCATCAAGAGTCCAAAAGATACTACTTGATTTTTTCCAGAGCTTTTGCCAGAGTGTTGCTAATTTCATGCAGCTCTTTGATGTTATCCCTGAGATTAGGGAGATTCTTTGTAGGAGCAGCCATAGCTTTCTTGACACTAGCCCTGGTCCTCTTCGTAGTGCCACCCACCGGAGTAGCATCACCGCTACCAATCTGGATGGTCTCTTCATCCAAGTCAAGATCCACAACCGGTTTTGGAGTGCAAGTTTGATCACAGACCTTAGCGATATCCTCCAGGTTTTTAATGACAGCAGAAAGGAAACTTGAGATAACACCCATAAGATTTTTCATCGCTTCCTTCCCATCTTCTAGTGATTTAACCTTATCCTCCATATTTTGCTTCCAGTTTAGCTGCTCTCTGTTTTCATCCTCCCTCTTCTCATCCATGTTTTTCCCCTTTTTATCTAGGTTCTTCAGGTACTCATAGGTCCATCTGTCATAGTCCATTCTTGCCTCAGAGAGTTTCTTGAGGTTATCCAAGATTAGCCCTTTACCCGCACTTTCCTTATCCTCACTAACCCTGTCCTTAGTCAGGTCCTTCTCAGAATCTTTGTTTGTTCCCCTCTCAGAATTCACATCTGTCTCCTCATTATCCTTGAAATCCACTTCTTCCATTGAATGGTTGTTGTCCTTACTAGGGAAATCACTGAGGATCGGGCTTTCATGACCAGGCTCATTACCACCACTTTCTTCCTCATTACCCAACTCCTCATCTTTCCAGTTGTCTTCACCGATGGAGTTGTCCATCTCCATACCGTTGCTTTCCTTTTCAATTTCCTCTATTTCCAACCCAGAGGCACTTTTCCTTTTTTTGCTAGAGGACGCCTTCTCCTTGCTGGAGTCTCCTTCTTCCATGTTTCTCTTACCCTGAGAGGCAGAAATCCTTTTATTTTCCAGCAGGGCAAGGTTTTTGCAATGCTCATAGATGAGCAGCAAAAGCCCATAGTGGAGAATTGGGCTGGAAGGGTTATTCCTATGTTTATTAAGGGACCTGGAGAGTGACCTAAAAAGGTAGTAGGGCAGGGAAACCTTTTTGTCGTGTCTGAAATGGTTTAAGAGAACAAAATGGTAGGTGTGGGCCCTGGAGAAACAACCTTCAACCATGATGTATTCCATAGTTGTATTCAAAACCCAACCCCACAATTTCTTGAGGTTTGCAGCTTCGTAGTAGCCCCTAGTAGCTTTGTCGATTTTAACCCTTTCTTTCTCTTTCTGTGAGAACAGATTGACCGCGTTGTTGGAGACTTTGAGGTCTCGAAACAAATTAAGCCCAGTGTGGGGCATTCCAATTACAGTAGATATGAGCCCAGCATCTAGCTTAAACTTGACTCCATAGATTTTAAAAGAGCCATTTGACCAATTTTTAGAAATCTTGGAAACGGAGAGGTTGACCCTACCTTTGTCATAGTCTACGAGCTTCTCCATGAAGCTGGTGAGAGAACCCTTTTCCAGTTTCGCCCAGACTTTTGGCATCACTCTCCAAGTTGACGTATTATCTGGTTCCTCCCACCTCAAGTAACCTCCCATCTTCGGATTCAGGCTATCTACTCTATTTCTCTGCAAACTAATTCCTTCTTTCCCAAAGTTGCTTGAGATTTTGAAGCGGGTTACCCACAAAGCATGCGGCAAATAATTAAAGATTGTTGGAGATCTACTGCTTTGCCAAGTAATGATGACCTTTCCAACAAGGCATAAATAATTCTTTTTACCTGTCATGATTAAATTATCCTTCTCTCCCCATATAACGGTCCTTTCTAAGGGACTCTTTAATGTTTAAATTGAGATCCTCCTCATGCCAGATTGATTGGGAGTCAGAGTTAACTCCTATATTCGATAAACAATCTGCTACACTATTTTTCTCTCTGAAGGCGTGTTGAATAATTATTTTTTTTAAACTTGCAATGATCTCCTTGGCTTTCATGATGATATTTTCAATTGACCAAGAAGGTTCCGACTCCCCCTTTAAACACTTAATAATATTATGTGAATCTCCCTCAAGCCATAATTTATCATAATTAAGATTTTTGGCTAAAATTAAGGTGTTTAGGGCGACAGAGCCTTCGGCAAAGTGGCTAGTTTGATTTCCCAAGGGACCAGCCACCACCTTTAAACAACTTCCAGCAAAATTCCTAACAATGCCCCCATATCCATCTTTACCTGGATTCCCTTTAGAGGCCCCATCAAAGTTAGCCTTAATCCACCCACTAGGGGGAAAACACCAGACGAGACCTTCTCTTTCATTTTCCTTGCTGGTAGTAGTGGTAGAGAGGTTCCACCTGTCTTTGAAGTCATCTTTAGCAACATGTCCATGATCAGTTCCATAGAGGCATTCAAAAATATTCCTACGTACAAATATTTGAAAAACAAAATGCACAAGTAAGTACAAATCTTATGGCAGACTAAGACAATAATTGTTGAAACTCACATGGGGTTTCCCCTGAGGCTACGTTATTCAAAGCAGATATTTAGATGCTTGACCCCACTGGCTCCACCCTCGACACTCACTTCTCTGGGGCAGCCAAGCACTAGTTTCCATGAAAACTCCCCATGGCAAACTTTATATCTCTACTAAGAACCATATGTGTGTGAGTCACTTCAGAGATCTGACCTCCTGCGCCAACAATTAGAAGGATTTTGGCAACTAGTATAAGTGGTTTTTAGTAAAGGATTTTGGTCATGTGGCCATACATGTGGCACTTTTAGCTCTATAAATATATAAGGTTCCTAGCCTATAAAGATTATGCTCCATAGGGTTTATGGGGAAACATAGTGTTAGTATGAACTTATCAGCACATGTTGCTTGTGACTTTCGT
Source organism: Cryptomeria japonica (assembly GCF_030272615.1). Classification (NCBI taxonomy): domain Eukaryota; kingdom Viridiplantae; phylum Streptophyta; class Pinopsida; order Cupressales; family Cupressaceae; genus Cryptomeria; species Cryptomeria japonica. The sequence goes on from NC_081411.1 coordinate 460,324,026, forward strand.
GACAAACATGATTTATTTAGAGTGGATCGGAAGGACTTGGTATTATCTCATTTCCACTTTGGGTCATTCCCCTCTCACTGGCCCCCTCAAGGTAGTTCGGGAAGGTAGGCCCTCTAAAGGTTACACATAAAAGAAAGTAGGTTTGGTTTTCTGATCACTGTATGAGGGTTAGAGCATACTTACCTACTACTTCATCAAGCATGGAAAACACAAGTTTATTTTAGCCCTCTACAATCTATGTTCAACTACTTTAAAGAAGTCACTCAAAATGCAAGTTGCATGTTGTCAATTTATCCCCTTAGTTAAGCTAAATGAGCAAGATATGATGTGTTACTTTCCAAAATAAAACTCTTAATTAACTATGTGAGGAAATGCATGAAATTTTCCTAAAAACAATCTTGCACATAGATATGTTAGTAGTTTGAAAATTTTAGTTCTTGGACATTCAGACCTACAAAAAAAGGTTTGTTAGCTGCAAATAAAAGCGCTATCCTAACAAATGCGTTTTCTTTCACCTCAAAAGTGATAACATAGAGGACAAAAGCGTGAACCTGCAATACAAAAGCGCTACTCTGCGGACTAAAAAGTGAGAAATCACTGACAAAAGCGCTAACAAGAATGACACATGCATTAACCTGTGAGACAAAAGTGTTGCTCTGAGGATTAAATGCGTTGATTTATAGACAAAAGTGCTAACCTAAATGTCAAATGTGCTAACCTACAAGACAAAAGCGCTAATCTATTAACCTTATGGTTGTGGGTTCGAGCCCCATGGTGGGTGCCAAAATGTGTTGACTTGAATTTCATCATCAGAATACTACCTGCAACATATTAGTTTCACAAAATACAAAGGAAATGCTACAAGAAATCCAAAATCAACCAATGAAACTACATGAAATGAATATTAAAATAAAAACATTATTTTTACCTTCATGAGTTAAGTCTCATTGTGTCCTAACTCCACTGTTCCTGGTTGTAGATGATGTGCTCTCAGACAAGCATTGGTAGCTTCCAAGATGGCATATGAAGAATGGACTGATAACTGATAGATAACTGATACTATGATATGAAATGCAAATTATTTAAAGCTAAATGATTATGTTAAATGATTATGCTAAATTGCTTCAAGATTAAAACTCACAGGTGCATAAGTTTTCTCAAATTGTTAACTTGGAAACTCACTTGAAGGCTAACTCTTTCTCAACTCAAACTCCTACATTTATAGACTTTGAGAGGATAAGATGATGTGGCCTAGATCAATGGTCATGATTAGATTTGGAAATTTGGATGGCTATGAGCAAAGATGAAGATTGAGAGAAAGGGGGAAAGAGAAGACAAGTGTCACTTATCTCACCTTGACTGGGTTGCTGACTGAGGGAATCTAGGGATGGTTGGAGAAGATTTAGGAATGAGAGGACAAGTGGACTCAAGTCCTTCCTAAGATATAGGGATGTTGGAGAGAATATAGAAGAAGGTTAGGAAATATGTGTACGTACACAATATTTCATTTATTTTGGAAGTTGAAGATAAGTGGCTAATAAATGTTTTATTTATTTAATTTTGTTGAATTAATTTAGCCACATGATGGATGAGGTGAAAAAGGAAAGATGAAGTGGAAATGGAAGATGAGTTGGAAAATGAAATTAAATAATTTAAGAAATCATTTAATAATTGAGACTATATGATAGAGGAATAACCATTAAATATTAGATATTTAATCGATTGAAAGAATAATTAAATATTAGATATTTAATTAATTGATTAGAAGAAAAAGATAAATGAATTAATTAATAAAATATTTCAATTAAATTAATTAATAGAAATACATGAAATGAATTAAATAAAATAATCTTTTCAAATTAACTATTTAATAGAAGAATAATTATTAAATAAATATAAAATATTTAATCGCTCATAGCCATTTTTATATGTATACAAGTACTAACTCCCACCATGGTTTTTTTCCCTATTTGGGTTTCCACATCAAAAATATGGTGTTCATGTGTGGAATGATTTTCATGTGATGTTATTGATCATCTTTAGTTTATTCATTATTTATGAATACACCAGTTATAGCAGTTTATCAAAGATTTATCAGTGGTTGTCGATACTATTTAATGAGTTGGCATATGTGGTAAATGAAGTTGGATTTTTTGAAAGTTTGATTTGGATTTAAAGTTTCAAATTGGTGTTAATACTGATTCACCCTCTCCTCTTAGTATTAACCAGATCCTCATAGAATTAACATTTAGTATCAGAGCTTTGGTCCTCTGTGTGCAAAAAGCCTAACCGCTTGAGGGAAAGATTCTGAGGAAGTCAAGATGATGAAGAAAATGGATCCTAAGTTCAACAAGGATAACTAAAAGATCTAGAAAGATAGAATGAAGATCTACATCAAAGGTCTTGGTGCACAATATTGGAAGCAAGTTGAAACAAAATATGTTGCGCCTACTACTACTCTCTTGACACCAGATGAACTCAAAGAGAAGAAAGATAACATGTTAGCCTTGGAAGCTACTGTTAGTACTTTATTTGATTTAGAATATATTGATGTTCAAGGATTGGAAATTGCAGGTGAGGTTTGGGAAAAGTTAGATATAATCTATGGAGGAGATGAACATGTACAAAGAGCCAAAGAGGAAAGCTTGAGAGGAAAGTTTGATGACATGAGAATGCTTGAAGGAGAAAATATTGCACAATATGGTCAGAGAATCAAAGAAGTTGGTGGCATAAAGAGTGTTGGAGGTAAAACAGATGATGATGCAATAGTAAGTAAAATGCTTAGAACTCTTCAACCTCAGTATACTATAAGAGTATCTGCAATCCAAGAACTTAGATCTATTTCAAAGGATAAGGTAATTGTTGATTCACTGAATGGTAAGCTTACAACTTTTGAGTTGAAAAGTTTTGACAATAATGTGACAAAATCTATTGAATTTGCCTTTAAATCTTCTATTACCAGTTCATCTGCTAGAAAAGGAAAAGATATATGTCAAAATCATGAGTGCAGGTCAAGTCATGGAAGTAATCAGGGAAATGAAGACAATGAAGATCAGGTGATGGAACTTGAGGCACTGTTAGCAAAAAGATTTCCTAGAGGCACCGGTAAGTATAAAGGAAAGCTACCTTTGAAGTGTTTTTCTTGTAGTAAAATTGGTCATATTGCTGCTAATTGTCCTAATGCTGACAAGAAAGAGAAATTTAGAAAATATAAAGGAAAGGGAAAAAAGAAATGTTATGTTGTAGTAGATGAAGGTGTGACCGATGAGGAGTCTGAAGATGAAGATGACAATGAGTAAATTGTGTTTGTAGTCATGAAGGAGGAACTGATAGATGAAAAGGCATTGGTATCTCATATGGAGAATAGTGATGAATGGATTATAGACAGCGGTTGCTCACACCACATGACCGAAGACAAAAGTAAGTTCATAACCCTTGATGAATTTGATGGTGGTGTTGTTAGATTTGGAAATAACTCTCCCTGCATGGTGAAAGGTAAAGGTTCAATTTATCTAAATGGGAAGACTAATGCTGAAGATGTGTTTTGGGTTGATGGTCTAAAGCATAATCTTTTAAGTGTTGGTTAGCTCACTGATAAAGGTTATTTTCTTGAGTTTAAAAGTGGAGTCTACAGAATTCTTGGAGGTAATGGTGAACTGATTGCTACTAGGAAGCAAACTAAAGGTAATTTATTCTATTTGAATAGTAATGTTAATAATTGTCTGGTTGCAAAAATGGAAGACAGTTGGTTGTGGCATAAAAGATGTTGTCATGTTAATTTTGATAATTTGGTTAAGATAAGCAAGTCAAGTGTTGTAAGAGGATTTCCCCGCCCCAACTTGTTAAATCAGATAATGTGATATGCAAAGATTGTCAAATTGGTAAGATGACCTCTATTTCTTTCAAGAGCAAGAATTATACTTTTGAGAATATTTTAGATTTAGTACATACTGATCTCTATGGCCCTATGAGAACAAAGAGTTATTACGGTGATAGGTATTTCATGTTTTTCACCGATGACTATTCAAAAATGATGTGGGTGACATTTTTGAAGGAGAAATCAAAAGCATTTAGTAAATTTAAATCATTTAAAGCTCTAGTTGAGAATGAAACTGGTAAGAACTTGAAGTGTTTAAGATCAGACCGGGGAGGAGAATTCACATCTGATGAATTTGTTAAGTATTATGATGAACAGGGTATCAAGAGATAGATGTTAGCTCTGAGGACACCACAATAGAATGGCATAGGAAAAAGGGTGAACAGAACAATAGTTGAAGTTGCTAGAACCACGATATTACAGGGTAATGTGTTGGCAATATGGATGAATTGATTATGTGTTTCATTGATGTTTTGTCATTGATGTCAACACTAGCTATTATGGTTTTGGTTACCGACAGATAGGTTCTGGTTATCGGTAGAAGATCTAGTGTTACCGGTAGAAAGGACTATCTATTGGACACTTTCGGTATGTTTGGATCAATGGAGTATGTTTGATTTTATGTTTTACATGCTTCTGGAGTATGTTTTGGTCAACTGGCAATGACTTGGTAATCGATGCTATCATACACTCTTGTAAACCCTTACCGACATGGGTTTAAGGTTTAATCGATAGAGCTTTCACTGAGAAATCTTGACAGGATGCATAAGTGGTGTTGGTGCGGCTTCTGGATGGATTTCAGGATGTTGAAGATGTTCTTTGATCATGTCTCAACTAATTGAAGATATTGCTTTGGCACAGTGGACCCAGATTTGGTCTGGTTCCTATCTAGGTTATGGACCGGTATCATGTTAACGTGTTCTCTACACGTTACCGGGATGATTTATGGATTGGTTATTGTTGTTTTGGTCTCAAGCCGACATGGCATATCATTGTAATATGGATGTATGTAATGATCTTATTGTAATATCTTTTAGATGGCTGACCTAATTGGTTTAAGCCTTAGGGTTTGTATAAATTGATGTAAGATCTCATTGTAGATCATATTCATGGTCATGGAATGTAATATCATATGTGAAGGAGATTTGGTCGATCATAGGTGATCGAATCGGGATTAAGGAAGAGGTCAAAGGCCTCTAGTATTGAGCTTAATCGGGACTATAATCAAGCATGGTAGATGTTATTTCTGGCAGTTCATTATTCTGGATTGTTGTCCATTTATCTTGAGGTGGTTATAACCTCTTTGTAGTCAGTGAGACTATTTTGTAATGAGCAGTATGCTCTAGGAAGTGTGCCTTGCTACATGTGCAGGCCCCTCATTGTATCACATACTTTTTATAGAAGTATCATCTGACTGTGGGTAGGCTTCCCACCGTGGTTTTTCCCTTTTCAATTTTTCCACATACAAATCATGGTGTTATGTGGTATGGTTGCATTGTGTTGATTATCCATTTTATTGTTAAGTTTTATTGCTTACCGATATTTGTTTCTACTATTCTGGTACTTAATGTTAATGTGATCCAGTTAAAGGTTATTAAATGGTTTGGTTGATATAATCTGTTAACAATTGATTCCCCCCCCCCCTTCTTAGTTGTTCATCAGTTATCCTAACAATTGGTGTTAAATCTTTGGTCCTCTTTTGCAAAATCTTAACTGCTTGAGGTAGATCCTATGGCAACTAACACTTCAAATCCACCGACAACTATTTTCAGAAGAGAAATCCCTAAGCTTGATGGAACAAATTATGGGATATGGAAAATTCAAATGGAGACTTATCTTAGATGTCTTGGCAAGGATATTTGGGATATCACTAAAAAAGGATACACACCTTATGATCTGGCATTTGGTAATCCTACTCCTCTAGACCTGGACAAGAATATTGAAAATGATTGCAGAGCTAGAGAAGTCCTCTTGTGTGCACTTACTGATCACCAAATCATGGGATTGACTGATAAAACATCGGCAAAGGCTATGTGGGATAAATTGCAAACTCTGAATGAAGGTGATCCTATTGTCAAAATTCCTAAACTTGATGGTTACCAGGTAAGATATTAAAACTTAAAGATGGAAGATAATGAAAGAATTGTTGTATTTATGGAAAGAGTAAATGAGATTGTTATGGGAATTCAATGTTGTGGAGGATCTCTGAGTGAAGATGAAATAGTTTCCAAAGTCTTGAGAGCCCTTCCACCGGCTTACAAGCTGAAGGCAAATGCAATTAATGAGTTGAGAATAATGGCAAACACTTCAGTTAACAAAGACATTCTGATTGGGAAATTATCTGCTTTTGAGCTTGAAGAATTTGGATCTTCTAGAGCTGTAAAGTCTGAACTTGCTTTCCATGCATCATCATCTACCAGAAAAAGTGATTGGAAAGCCTTATATGCGAAAGAATTGGAAGATATGAGGAAAGAAGATGAATATTTTGAGCAACTTGAAGCCCTATTTGCTAGAAGAGTACCTAAAGGACCGGCAGGAAGTAAGTATGAAGGAAAAGCACCTTTTAAATGTTTTGCATGTAATAAGATTGGTCATTTTGCATCTAGAGGTCCTGAAAGGAATGCAAGATTTGAAGAGAGAGTTAAGAAATCATTTAAGCCTAATAAGAACAGATACCACTTTAAGAAAAGTAAACAGTGCTACATAGAGGATGAGGAAGGAGTAAGTGATGACTATGACAATGAACCAGTAGTAGACTCTGCTAGTGGATCCGGCAATGGAAAGGAATGGGTGTTCTATGCTTTAAAGGAAGATGAACTGGAACTGGTTATCATGAATGAAGAAAAGACCCTAGCAGCAAAAGTTGAAGATAAGGATGAATGGGTAATTGATAGTGGATGCTCACATCATATGACTGGAGATAAATGAAATTTCTATCCCTGCAAGAATACAATGGCAGTCAAGTCAAATTTGGAGATGACAAAGCATGTATGATCAAAGGTAGAGGTGTTATTTCTCTGGATGGAAAGCATAATACTGATAATGTCTATTATGTAGAAGGTTTAAAGCATACTATTTTGAGTGTTGGTGAATTGGTGAACAAGGGTTTCCAACTTCAGTTTAAAGATAGAAAATGCAAAATCATTAACAAAACTAGTTTGGAGATTGCAACCGGTACTCAGACTGGAGGTAATATCTTTCACTTGAATACTGGTAATAAGACATGTTTGATTGCTCATATTGATGAGAGTTGGTTATGGCATAAGAGGTTGTGTCATGTTAATTTTGATTGCATTGTTAAGATCAATTCAACAAAGGCAGTTAGAGATATACCTAAGATTATGAAGCCTCATAATCCGGTATGTAAGGAATGTCAATTGGGAAAGCAAGTTAGAACTTCTTTTAAGAGAATACATGATAAATCTAATGATGTGCTTGATTTAATTCATACCGACTTATGTAGTCCAACAAGGACTAAAAGCTTTCAAGGTGATAGGTATTTCAAGCTAATAATTGATGATTATTCTAGATTGATGTGGGTGACTTTTCTTAGGGAGAAGTTTGAAGCCTTTGAGAAGTTAAATATCTTTAAAGAAAAGGTTGAAATAGAAACTGGACTGAAAATCAAATGTCTAAGATCAGATCAAGGCGGTGAGTTCACTTCTCATGAATTTAATAATTATTGTGAGACAAATGGAATTAGGAGACAGTTATCTGCACCTCAGACTCCTCAGCAAAATGGAGTAGTGGAAAGGAAGAACAGAACCATCTTGGATGTAGCAAGATCTATGATGATGGAAGCCAAATTGCCTCACATCTACTAGAGAGAAGCAATGAGTACAATAGTCTACACATTCAACAGAGTTCACATCAAAGGTGAAATCGGTAAGACCCCTTATGAATTATGGTTTGGACATACACCTATTGTTAAATATTTTAAATTTTTGGGAAGTAAATGCTATATCAAAAGGGATGATTTAGTTGGGAAGTTTGATCCTAGATGTGATGAAGAAATATTTCTTGAATATTCAATTCAAAGCAAAGCATATAGATGTTATTGCAGAAAATTGTGGAGAGGGCTAATGTGAAAGTGGATGAGCAATACAGAAATCAATATATATAATATGACAGGGACCTAACAATGGAAATGATCATAATTGAACCGACAATGCCTCAACCAGTATAGGTAACTAAGACACTTACACCAATACAATAAGAAAAATTCAATTGTGACTGATGATCAAAGCAGTGAACCTAAACTTTAGAAGACACTAAGGTATGTAAGATCAAATCATTGGATATAGGAACAAGGGAGTTATGACAAGAAGAAGACTGACAAATGAAGAGGTATGTCTTATTTCTCAAATTGAACCGGCATCTTTTATTGAAGCTTGTAAAGATAAACATTGGTTAAAGGCTATGGAAGATGAATTAGATCAGATAGAAAAGAATGAGATTTGGACTTTAGTTCCCTGACCTAAAAATAAGAATTTTATTGGAATTAAATAGGTTTTTAGGAGTAAACTAAATGAGGATGGTCAATTTGTAAGAAATAAGGATAGATTGGTTTGTAAAGGATATTCTCAAATGGAAGGAATTGATTATGGTGAGACATTTTCACCTATAGCTAGAATTGAAGTTGTTAGACTATTTCTTGCCTATGCAGCTTATAAGAACTATAAGGTCTATCAAATGGATGTTAAATGTGCATTTTTGAATGGTGAACTTGAGGAAGAAGTATACATTGAACAGCCTAATGGATTTTCACTAACAAATGATAAAGATGTGGTTTGCAGATTGAGGAAAGCTTTATATGGATTGAAACAAGCTCGTAGAGCTTGGTATGCAAGGTTGGATAAATATCTTTTGAAGCTTGGTTTTACTAAAGGCGATGCTGATAGTAATTTATATTATAAGATCACTGATGATAATATTCTAATTATTGAAGTATTTTTTGATGATATCATTTTTGGAGGAGAAGATAAATTGTGCATGAAATTCTCTAATAATATGAAGAATGAATTTGAAATGTCCATGATTGGTGAGATGAGATTTTTCTTAGGTTTGTAGATTACTCAAACTGATAAAGGCATCTTTATCTGTCAATCTAAGTATCTAAGGGAATTATTGAAGAAGTTTGGTATGGATAATTCCAAACTAGTAAGTACTCCTATGGTGACAAGTGAGAAAATATCTATCAAAGATACATCTATACCAGTAAATCTGACAAGGTATAAGTCTATGATTGGTGGCTTGTTATATCTAACTCAGACTAGACCGGATATTTTGCAAGGAACAACAGAATATGGATTATGGTATTCTAGAGATGATGACTTCACTTTATGTGCATATACTGATTCAGATTGGGTAGGAGATACTGATGACAAGAAGAGCACTTTTGGTGGAGATTTCTTTCTTGGAAAGAAACTAGTTTCATGGATCAGCAAAAAACACTCATTCATTTCTTTATCTACTACAAAAGTTGAGTATGTTACATAAGCAACTAATTGCACTCAAGTCTTGTGGATGAAGCAAATGTTGACGGATATCAATTTAAATTGTAGTGAACTGGTAGTTATCTACTGTGATAACTTTGCAGTTATTGACATGTCTAAGAATCTGGTATTTCACTCTAAGACTAAGCATATATCAATAAAGTATAACTTTCTGAAGGACAAGGTAGAAGGAAAGGAAGTCAAATTGGTTTATGTGAACACTAAAGAGAAGATTGCAGATATATTCACTAAATCATTGTCTAAGGAATCATTTGAGCATTTCAGAGACAGGTTAGGGGTTTCTGCCACTCCGACAGAGACTTGATTGATGAAGTTTTTCATCAGTCTGACATGCATTATCAGAGATTATTCATTCTGGCACTGATGAGTGGTCCTACTACTCAGAGGGAGTAGTCATCTTTGAGATTCAGAGGTTTATATTGTTGCTTTAATATTTTTGTCATATTTCTGGCATTGATATCAAAGGGGGAGAGATAGTGATATGAAAAAAAAATTCAGAGATATTATTCATAGGGGGAGATTTATTAATATTTAGGAAATTGTTGGTTGTCTTCCACAGGGGGAGACATGTTTGGCATTTCTTGGTACTTAGATGTTTTTCACATCTAGTGTTGCCATCAATACCAAAGGGGGAGATTGTTGGCAATATAGATGAATTGATTATGTGTTGCATTGATGTTTTGTCATTGATGTCAACACTAGCTATTATGGTTTTGGTTATTGGTAGAAGATCTAGTGTTACCAATAGAAAGGACTATATGTTGGACACTTCCGGCATGTTTGGATCAATGGAGTATGTTTGATTTTATGTGTTACATGCTTCTGGGTCATGGTTTGGTCAGTTGGTATTGACTTGGTAATCGATGCTATCATACACTCTTGTAAACCCTTACTAACATGGATTTAAGGTTTAACCGGTAGAGCTTTCACTAAGAAATCTTGATAGGATGCATAAGTGGTGTTGGTGCGGCTTCTGGATGGATTTCAGGATGCTAAAGATGTTCTTTGATCATGCCTCAACTGATTGAAGACATTGCTTTGGCGTGGTGGACCTAGATTAGGTCTGGTGCCTATCTAGGTTATGGATCAATCTCATGTTAACATGTTTTCTATACATTACCGGAATGATTTATGGATTGGTTATTGTTGTTTTGGTCTCAAGACGACATGGCATATCATTGTAATATGGATGTATGTAATGATCTTATTGTAATATCTTTTAGATGGCCGACCTAATTGGTTTAGGCCTTAGGGTTTGTATAAATTGATGTAAGATCTCATTGTAGATCATATTCATGGTCATGGAATGTAATATCATATGCGAAGGAGATTTGGTCGATCATAGGTGATAAAATTGGGATTAAGGAAGAGGTCAAAGGCCTTTGGTATTGAGCTTAATTGAGACTATAATCAAGCATGGTAGATGTTATCTCTGGCAGTTCATTATTTTGGATTGTTGTCCATTTATCTTGAGGTGGTTATAATCTATCTGTAGTCACTGAGACTCTTTTGTAATGAGCAGTACACTCTAGGCAGTGTGCTTTCCTGCATGTGCAGGCCCCTTGTTGTATCATAGACTTTCTGCAGAAGTGTCATCTGACTGTGGGTAGGCTTCCCACTGTGGTTTTCCCCTTTCTGGGTTTTCCACGTACAAATCATGGTGTTATGTGGTATGGTTGCATTGTGTTGATTATCTATTTTATTGTTAAGTTTTATTGCTTACCGGTATTTGTTTCTACTATTTCGGTACTTAATGTTTATGCGATCCGGTTAAAGGTTATTAAGTGGTTTGGTTGATATAATTTGTTAACAACTGATTCAACCCCCCTCTTCTCAGTTGTTCACCACTTATCCTAACATAATGTACCTAAAATTTTTTGGAGAGAAGCAATCAACACTGTTGTATACACTTTAAATCGGGTACTAGTAAAAAGATGTAACAACAAAACACTGTATGAGCTATGCTATGGAAAAACTCCTTATGTAAGTTATTTCCAAAATTTTGGTAGTCAATGTTTTATTAAGAAAGATAATCACACTGAGAAATTTGATGCAAAATCTGAAGAGGGAATCTTTCTTGCTTACTCTACTAGAAGTAAGGCATATAAATGTTACAATAAGAAAACTAAGAAGATTATTGAAAGTGCTAATGTGAAGGTAGATGATCTCTCTGGAAATTCAGAAGGTACAGACAGATCTGAGCCTGAAAAAGATGATGAGAAACTTGTGATTATTGAATCGGAAGCATAGAACAATGAAGAACCGGTAAATGGAGAATTAGGTACTCAACCAATAAGTGATGACAACAATGAAGAAAATGAAGAATAAGAAGCAGAAGATGCAAAACCAATACCACTATTGCCTAGGTATGTTAGATTAAACCATTCACAAGAGCAGATAATTGGTGATAAGAATGTTGGTGTGCAAATAAGGAGGAAAAATAGAGAAAACTTCTACTTGATATCTATAATAGAACCCAAAATAGTAAAGGAAGCACTAAAAGATGATGATTGGGTTAATGCAATGAATGAATAATTAGAACAAATTGAAAAGAATCAGACATGGTCACTTGTTCCTAGACCAGAGGATAAGAATTTAATTGATTATCATGTTGTTTGTGAAAAAGAGTACAGGTCTATGATAGGTAAGTTGTTTGTGAAAAAGAGTACAGGTCTATGATAGGTAAGTTGCACTATGTTGTTCATAGTAGGCTAGACATTGCTCATGTTGTTGGATTAGTTGCCAAATTACAGAAAGAGCCTAAGGAGACACATTTGGTGGCAGTGAAGAGAATTTTTCGATATCTCAAAGACACAATAGACTATGGTTTATGGTATCCCTATAAAAGAGATTTTACATTGGATGTCTTTACTAATGCAGATTGGGTAGGTAATGTGGATGATCGAAAAAGCATAACTGGTGGAGCCTTTCTTCTTGGTGGAAGATTAGTGGCATGGACGAGTAAGAAACAAACATGTGTTTCTCAATCTACAGCTGAAGCAGAGCATGTTGCCGCATCGATGAATTGCACGCAGGCAATATGGGTGAGACATGTGCTAGAAGGATTCAAAATAGATATGTCTGAACTAGTGACTATCTATTGTGATATTACAAGTCCAATAAATATTTCTAAGAATCTTGTACTTCATGCTAGAACCAAGCACATTGAATTGAAGTATCATTTTCTAAGGGAAAGAGTTCAAGAAAAATAGGTCAAGATGAAATGTGTGAAGAGTAAAGATCAGATAGCTGATATCTTTACTAAGTCGTTACCGAAGACTACCTTTGAGTTTCTTAAAGGTAAACTAGGGGTTAGACCCCTACGCTAGAAGAACTAGAATGATGGAGACGCATCAATCCTCTAGACCTAATTTTTATTCTTCACTAAGGACTGATGAGGTGCAAGCTACTCTGTGTTGGCATTTACACCTTCCAAGACACTGATCTGATTGTAAACTAAAAATCCATCGAGCATGGACATCATCTTGGAACCTGAAACTGTTTGTAAAATGTGGTCCATGGCTGGTAATGGATAGTTATCTTTTAGGCTAGCTTGATTCAGATTTCTAAAATCTACACAGATCCTTATTTCTCCATTTTTCTTCCTAACAAGAACAATGTTGGCTATCCATGTAGAATGATGGATGGGGTATATAATCCTAGCCTTTAACATTTTATCTACCTCCTGAAATATGGCCTTAGCTACCTTAGGATTGAGACTTCTAAGCTTTTGTCAAAAAGGAATTACTCTAGGTTTCAAAGGAATTTGATGCTGGAATTTTCCCCCTCTGAAATTCTTTAGATCATCATAGCACCAAGCGAATACATCCTTGAACTCCAGCAGGAGACTAATGAATCTCTCTTTTTCTACGGGCATACAACATTTTCCAAGATCGATATATTTAGGTTCATCTTCAGTACCAATGTTAATCCTTTCGTAACCTGCAACATCTTGAACTTCAAGAGACTTGTCACCTTTGTTTTTCTTGTAGGCATCATGACGATCAAATAAACGCTCCAATGAAACCAACCCTTTAGGGATCTTGTTACCTTTTAATTGCATAACTCCATCAGTCAACTCCTTGGCTCGTTTTGGTGAAAATTCCTTACACTCTACATCTGAACCTTCAAAATATGTAGCAGAAAATGTTTCTACACTTTGCATAAAATTATTAATTTGTTTGTCATTTTCAAATACTTGCAGAATTTAGAGTTATCTGGGACACTAGGCCGATATACTAGCTCTACTCTATAAATATAATTAGTAAATATAGCATGTGGAATCAGTAAAGAGGCTAACACGGCTAACAAATATGCTTTTGAATTCAATTCTCTAGGAATAGCCTCAATGGAAAATGCATCAAAATCTTTGATTTCGTCCCAAACTCTATTCTGATAGTGTTTCAACCTTTCATTTTTTACATTAAACAACCCTCTGACCTATTTTACAATCAATTTAGCATCTCCTTTGACTCGTAGGATTTTTATTCCCAATCTCTTAGCTTCGGCTAAACCTAACAAAAAGGCCTCATACTCAGTCGTATTGTTGGTGTTCTTGAATTCCAATTTAAAATAAAAAAAGGAATATGATTGCCAGAAGGCGGAATTAACACTACCCCAGCACCTGAGCCTAACGCTGCACAACTACCATCAAACTCCATTAACCATAGACTTTCTTCTCCCTTAGGCTGTGATGGATCTCCCACTACCTCATTATCGAACAAAATCATGTAGTTTCCAAATTGACATTCGTGATATAGAATTTGAGCTCTTGGATCATCAGAAGGGAAAAAAGTGAATTTAGACTTTGATTCGGGCTGCAGAATGACTTGTTGTTTTCCAACAAGAATTGTGGTTTGAGACCAATCCATTTTTATATCACCTCCTAAATCTCTACAGAATGTACAACTTAATTCTTTTGTTCTTTTGTTCAGGTGGGTGGCAAGAACTACTTGAGCATCCTTAATTTGTCCTAATAGAGGAATCTGTTTTGAATCCATAGAGTAACATCTACCAAAAGTTTTCGTCAAGGACAACCCTAACGCTTTAGCTACTGTAGAAGGCATTATATTATCAAATGCACCTGAATCTATAATACAATTATTTAATTTATGACCATTTATAAACAATGATATGTAAAAGGGTTCAGGTTTTGACTCAAGGGAAGACAAAGAATCATCTATTTGGAGAGGAGTTATTTCAGGCATCCTTTCATGAGCAACATGGTAAACTGATTCATTACTATGTGAAGACAATGTGGTATTTACTGACTATTGTGTTCTATTAGCTTGTAGTTCATTTTTCTCTTTTACAAACTGAACAAGTCTATCTAGCTCTTTGGGGTTTAACTTAAGATACTCGACAGCTGTAATTTGAATTTGGGAAGATTTGCAAAATTCTACAATATCAAATGAACTTTCCTTTTCAACAGACCTTAACAATGGAGACTCTTGCAGTTTTTGATCATTGTTATGAAATTTTGAAACAATCTCCTTACCTTTGAAATTCTTAGCAAAAGATGAAGAAGCACCTTGAGGTTTCACATTTTGTTGATTTCTTGTGAGCACAGCACATGAAGGATCTTCTAAAGTAACCAAAATATCACCTCCTCTTTTTTAATCTGACTCATACTCTAGGAAGTGGATTTCAGAGTCGCCGAGTTGCTTTAAATATTCTTCCTCACTCCACTCATTTGGGGTATCTTTAGAGTTCATCAATTGTGCATAATGCACCATCTTAGGACATGAACTACCATGATGTTCATTTGTGAGATGAAAAACACACATACTCCCTTTAGGTGGCAGTGCCTCAATTGCCAATCTTTACTAAGTAGGGGGTAATTGCAAAGACTTGTTTCCAAAGCCCAAAGACTGATTTGTATTTGTCCTAGGTACGTCTTGATAGGGAGATGGGTATGATGTACTGGCTTTAGGTAATTGTCTTTTAAGAGTAATCACATCATTCATCAATCTCTGGATCACAGGGTCAGAAGAAGTAGAAGGTTGGCATTAATGATATGTTATGTTGTCATTGATGTCAATTAAACCGGTAATGATATTAATGATGTTGCTGATATTATTGATATTGTCTTGCAACCGATAGGAAGAGCTTTGTGAAGGTTATTATAAACCGGTATGTAAGTTTATGAGTTGAATCGGTAATCGGAGTAAAAGGTTAAACCATTTCTATGTTATGTAACCGGTAAACCCTACCAGTTGTTTTTGTTAAACCCTAACCAATTAAATTTGTTGAATTGGTTATGTTGGTTTATGATCTGATGTTGAGCGGTAATAATGATGACACATAAGGTCATTGTATGAAGACAAGTTCAAATTATTTTGGCGCGTTTGTTTGTCTAGGGAAGGAACAAAATGTATTTACATCTAATGCAAAGCGCGTGATGAGTTACTGAGCTTGATGAAGCAGTAATCAAGGAGCGGTTGAGGTTCTCTTGATTGATGTGATGAGATTGCTTTGAAATCCAACGGTCATTCTTGTACCGACTTGTTTGTAATCTTGATGAAGAGAGGATTATATTTCTGTTGTGTTATTGACCTAATTGATTTGTATTTAAGGTCGATGAAGTTGTTTTGTTTCTGTGTTGGCAAGAGTTGGAACAAATCTATTGAGTGTGTGATTGCCTAACCGGAGAATGAGTCTACAGTTTGAGTAAAGGCAGATAGAAGCTTAAATGGATCTGATCAAGCAACTATAGTTCTATTCAGACAGATCAAGAAACTCCTGTTGTTTTCGAACAATTACAGCAGAATTGAAATCCCCTAACTGGGTAAGCTCTAACAAGCTTGGTTACTTATTAAATCCTCTAACAAGGTGATCCATTAGATTGGATTTTCAAATCCTCTACTGAGGTTACTCCTTATAAGGTATTTGCTTCTAACAAGGAATTTGTATTCAATCCCTTAACCAGGTGATTCCTAACAGGATCAGTTCTTAACAAGACTTTTGTAAAATATTTAATAGGCTAGGCTCCTAATAGGGCAAACTTCAGAATAGTTCAAATAATTTCTTGTGAGTCTCATCTCACCGTGGTTTTTACCTATTTGGTTTTTCCACGTATAAATACTTGTGTCATGTGGTGAATGTTTTGTGGTTATGATCTTATGATTGATCTGATTAATTAATTCTGATAAGGCATGATAATCGGAAGTATTGAGAAATGAAGCATTTGGATGTTTACAAGTTTGATGTTGTTTACTGTTAAGTTGCTATAACAGTCAACCGGTATTCTTATGAGTATTGATCTTGACAGTGGTATTTCATTGATAAGTTTACTTTGTGAGTTTGAGTTTGAGTTTGGGAAGTTTGTATTAGTTTTTCTAGTTACTGATTCACCCCCCCCCCCCTTCTCAATAATCTATTGGATACTTATTATTTCATCATACCATCACTCCATAGGGGAGCAGCTCGGATATAAAGCTCTAATTTAATGTTCTAATTTGGTTAGCAGAGATGATGATGACAAAATAAGTACTAAAGAAGATCGGTGATGGACATACACCTTTGGCATTTCTATCAAAGGGGGAGAAGAACAAGATCAGATTTGGGAGAAGAACAAGATTAGATTTGAGAGAAGAAAAGGATCAGAGAAGTTGGAGAAGTATTGGTTTAGGGGAGAAGACAAAAGGAGGAGATCAACAAATGATATGATACTAAAAACTAGTAATAGTGATGGTGTTGCAATCTAATTAGTGTTGTTGCCAGCAATGCCAAAGGGGGAGAATGTTGGCATGATTGGCATAACTAATGCAGATGAGGTGATATAGTTAAAGACTGATGACTCAACTGGTAGAGGATAGAAGACTATTTGTGATGAAGAGATTGAGATTTTGTGATTAGATGACTTGATTAGTTATTTATGTTGCCATTGATGGCAATTGATGATTAATCATGTTATCTAATGTTTGGGTTGTCATCTAAGTGATTTATTCTAGCGGAGACAAGGTTTACCAACAATATACAGAAGATTGTGAAATAGGACTTTAACTGGTATATGCAAAGATGTTTTACTTGAAGCGGATGATTGGTGATTTGCGGTTTAGAATGTAATATTGTATCATGGTAATGAGTATCTTATCATAATCGCATCTTATGATGCCTATCGAAAGGCATGTTTCTAATTTCTGATGGATTTTTGCCAGGGTTTTAGAACCGGTGAAGAAATTATCAAACCGATAATATTTTTTGGTATGGCAGTGATCGACATCAAGTTTACATGTTGATGATAATGCGGCACAAACCACATGAAGTGTTTGAAATATGTTTTGGCACGTCTAGAAAGCGAATTTCTTGGGAAACAGCAAAACACTTAGAAGAGTATTTAAGGCTTTGACTTTGTTA
The DNA here is from genome assembly GCF_030272615.1 of Cryptomeria japonica. Lineage (NCBI taxonomy): Eukaryota > Viridiplantae > Streptophyta > Pinopsida > Cupressales > Cupressaceae > Cryptomeria > Cryptomeria japonica. The sequence goes on from NC_081411.1 coordinate 460,341,777, forward strand.
CAGATCGAGATTTTTGTGATGGGTTACGATCAATAAACGATTGATATTGCATTGTAATTTGTTGTAATGATCTGGATATTGATCAGATAACTATATTGTAATTCATGATGTAATTAAGGGTTTAGTGGCTGACCTAGTGGAAAGCATTATTTATGTTGTCTTAGTTGATGTTCATTGTGTCAGTGGTCTTAGAGAAGAGTGTGAAGCCATACCAGAGAAGAGTGAGATCTGCCTAAGAGTTGCAGATAGTGGAGCATTTTGACTCTAATTTAGCAAGCTGAGAAGTGTGAGTAACATATCACTTTTCACTGTTGTTTCCTAACAGTTGCAGCAAATTAAATCCCTTAACCGGGTAGGTCCTTATAGGCCTTAATCTTGTAAATCCCCTAATAGGGTAGCTCTCAAAAAGAGTGGTAAATCCTCTTGCGAGATTGATCCTAATAGGTCATTAAGTTTCTAACCGAGCTGCACATCCAAATCCCTTAACCGGGTGACTCCTAACAGGGCCTTCTCCTAATAGAGCATATTGTAAGATCCTAACAAGGTGTACTTCAAAAGAGTACAAATCTTTGTGGGTACTAACTACCACCATGGTTGTTTCCCTATTTGGGTTCCCACGTCAAAAATATGGTGTTCATGTGTGGAATGATTTTCATGTGATTTTATTGATTATCCTTAGTTTATTCATTATTTCTGAATACACCAAATATAGCAGTTTATCATAGATTTATCAATGGTTATCGATATTGTTTAATGAGTTGGCTTATGTGGTAAATGAAGTTGGATTTGTTGTAAGTTTTATTTGGGTTTAAAGTTTCAAATTGGTGTTAATATTGATTCACCCCCCCCCCCCCTCTCAGTATTAACTGGATCCTCATAGAATTAACAAACTCTGCAGATCTATTTAATGCACAGTGATAGAGAGCAGTTTACAAGTTCTCAAAAATATGCAATTAATAAGTAGGATAAAGATCAAAATCTTTAGATAGAAGTAAAGATTAGTGTTTTAACCAAGAAATTCACCATTTGAAATCTCTTGCATTCGAGATTGTACAATTATCTCCTTTGAGAACTTTCTATTTCCCAAGCTGGAGGATTTTTCCATTTATAGGGTTAGGGTTTTCTTAAGCCTATTGAAATAGTAATTAAAACTTTGAAATTAGGCTCAGGCCAGAAACAAAGTAATCAACTTATACACAGTCGAGAAACACACAAAAGGCAATATGAAGGATATAGCAAGTGCAATGAGAATATTGTGACAACCCTTATCACACAAAACTTAATTATGATAATATTTGTGTCCTTTCATTAAGGGGCATACAAAAGTCATATTATCATTTAGTGAAAACAAATATTACAATTTCAAGAAAGGGACAAATCTGTTAACCAACAGATTTTTGGTGACTCTGTTGGGGAGTCAAATCATAACCCGACTCCACTCAATATCATCTTTCCAATGGTAGTAAATAACCCTTGGGGGGGCATTGTAGGTCCATTGAACTTAGGTTTAAATCTGAATCCCTTACCCAAAGGTGCTAGAGCTCACTTGCCAAAATTCAGTGGGGATGAGAAAATCACTGTTGATGAGCACCTGAATGCATTCAATGTGGCTTGTGGGATAATAGTTGTTCAACATGAGGATGTTGTTGTAAGATTGTTTGTCCAAACACTAACTAGAGTAGCAAAATATTGGTTCTATCACTTGCCAAACAATGTGATAACAAATTGGCAGGATTTGAAAACAAGGTTTGAGGCAAGATTAAAAGCGGCTGAAGATGAACACTCTCTCTTGGCTCAATTGGCCCAGTTAAAGAAAGAGATTTTGAGATCTATGAGGGACTTTGTAGAAAAAATTGATAAGATTGTGCATAAAATACCAATCAATCAAAAACCCTCAGATGATAACTTGAAGTGTTTTTTTATTAATTCTATGCCTTCTAAAATAGGTTTCCTAATCCGCAAGCAAAGAGTTGCAAATTTAAGTGCTACCAAAACACTTGTCATTGAGTTAGAAGATTATCTAACCATGACAGGTAAATGGAAAATAGAAGTACAGACACCCACTACCCAACCTTCTACTTCTTCTGACCCTGTGATCCAGAGATTGATGAATGATGTGATTACTCTTAAAAAACAATTACCTAAAGCTAGTACATCATACCCATCTCCCTATCAAGATGTACCTAGGACAAATACAAATCATTCTTTGGGCTTTGGAAACAAGTCTTTGCAATTACCCCCTGCTTAGCAAAGATTAGCAATTGAGGCACCGCCACCTAAAGGGAGTATGTGTGTTTTTCATCTCACAAATGAGCATCATGGTAGTTCATGTCCTGAGATGGTGTGTTACACACAATTGATGAACTCTAAAGATACCCCAAATGAGTGGAGTGAGGAAGAATATTTAAAGCAACCTGGCGACGTTGAAATCCACTTCCTAGAGTACGAGTCAGATTCAAAAAGAGGAGGTGATATTTTGGTTACTTTAGAAGATCCTTCATGTGCTGTGCTCACAAGAAATCAACAAAATGTGAAACCTCAAGGTGCTTCTTCATCTTTTGCTATGAAATTCAAAGGTAAGGAGATTGTTTCAAAATTTCATAACAATGATCAAAAACTGCAAGAGTCTCCATTGTTAAGGACTGTTGAAAAGGAAAGTTCATTTGATATTGTATAATTTTGCAAATCTTCCCAAATTCAAATTACACCTATCGAGTATCTTAAGTTAAACCCCAAAAAGCTAGATAGACTTGTTCAGTTTGTAAAAGAGAATAATGTACTACAAGCTAATAGAACACAACAGTTAGTAAATGCCACATTGTCTTCACACAGTAATGAATCAATTTACCCTATTGCTCATGAAAGGATGCCTGAAATAACTCCTCTCCAAATAGATGATTCTTTGTCTTCCCTTCAGTCAAAACCTGAACCCTTTTACATATCATTATTTATAAATGGTCATAAATTAAATAATTGTATTATAGATTCAAGTGCATTTGATAATATAATGCCTTCTGCAATAGCTAAAGCGTTAGGGTTGTCCTTGACAAAAATTTGTGGCAGATGTTACTCTATGGATTCAAAACAGATTCCTCTGTTAGGACAAATTAAGGATTCTCAAGTAGTTCTTGCCACCCACCTGAACAAAAGAACAAAAGAATTAAGTCGTACATTCTATACAGATTTAGGAGGTGAAATAAAATGGATTGGTCTCAAACCACAATTCCTATTGGAAAACAGCGAGTCATTCTGCAGCCCGAATCAAAGTCTAAATTCACTTTTTTCCCTTCTGATGATCCAAGAGCTCAAATTCTATATCACGAATGTCAATTTGGAAACTACATGATTTTTTTTGATAATGAGGTAGTGGGAGATCCATCACAGCCTAAGGGAGAAGAAAGTCTATGGTTGATGGAGTTTGATGGTAGTTGTGTAGCGTCAGGCTCAGGTGTTGGGGTAGTTTTAATTCCGCCTTCTGGTAATCATATTCCTTTTTCTTTTAAATTGGAATTCAAGAATACCAACTATACGGCTGAGTATGAGGCTTTGTTGTTAGGTTTAGCCAAAGCTAAGAGATTGGGAATAAAACTCCTACGAGTCAAAGGAGATGCTGAATTGATTGTAAAACAGGTCAGAGGGTTGTTTAATGTAAAAAATGAAAGGTTGAAACACTATCGAAATAGAGTTTAGGACGAAATCGAAGATTTTGATGCATTTTCCATTGAGGCTATTCCTAGAGAATTGAATTCAAAAGCATATTTGTTAGCTGTGTCAGCCTCCTTACTAATTCCACATGCTAAATTTGCTAATGATATTTACAGAGTAGAGTTAGTATATCGGCCTAGTGTCCCAGATAACTCTGAATTTTGGCAAGTATTTGAAAATGACAAACAAATTAATAATTTTATGCAAAGTGTAGAAACATTTTCTGCTACATATTTTGAAGGTTCAGATGTAGAGTGTAAGGAATTTTCACCAAAATGAGCCAAGGAGTTGACTGATGGAGTTATGCAATTAAAAGGTAACAAGATCCCTAAAGGGTTGGTTTCATTGGAGCGTTTATTCGATCGTCATGATGCCTACAAGAAAAACAAAGGTGACAAGTCTCCTAAAGTTCAAGATGTTGCAGGTTATGAAAGGATTAACATTGGTACTGAAGATGAACCTAAATATATTGATATTGGAAAATGTTGTATGCCCACAGAAAAAGAGAGATTCATTAGTCTCCTGGTGGAGTTCAAGGATGTATTCGCTTGGTGCTATGATGATCTAAAGAATTTCAGAGGGGGAAAATTCCAGCATCAAATTCCTCTGAAACTTGGAGTAATTCCTTTTCGACAAAAGCTTAGAAGTTTCAATCCTAAGGTAGCTGAGGCCATATTTCAGGAGGTAGATAAAATGTTAAAGGCTAGGATTATATACCCCATCCATCATTCTACATGGATAGCCAACATTGTTCTTGTTAGGAAGAAAAATGGAGAAATAAGGATCTGTGTAGATTTTAGAAATCTGAATCAAGATAGCCTAAAAGATAACTATCCATTACCAGCCATGGACCACATTTTACAAACAGTTTCAGGTTCCGAGATGATGTCCATGCTCAATGGATTTTCAGTTTACAATCAGATCAGTGTCTTGGAAGGTGATCAACATAAAACTTCCTTTATTACTCTATGGGGTACCTTTTCTTATAACTGAATGCCATTTGGTTTAATCAATGTAGGAGCGACATTTTAGCGTGCTATGGATTTGTCCTTTCGTCATTTGAAGGATAAGATAGTTGTTGTGTATCTTGATGATTTAACCATTTTCTCAAAAAAAAGAAAACATCACCTGAGGGATCTGAGACAAGTATTACAGAGGTGTCGTGATCATGGGGTGTCCTTAAACCCAAAAAATTTAGTGTTTGGGGTGACAGAGGGTAAGTTTCTTGGCCATATTATTTCTAAGGAAGGAGTAAGAATAGACCTTGAAAGGGTAAAAGCAATTCAATAGCTAGGTCTACCATCAAATAGAAATGTCGTTAGATCCTTCTTTGGACAGGTAAATTTTCTATGTTAGCCGTGTCAGCCTCCTTACTGATTCCACATGCTAAATTTGCTAATGATATTTACAGAGTAGAGCTAGTATATCAGCCTAGTGTCCCAGATAACTCTGAATTCTGGCAAGTATTTGAAAATGACAAACAAATTAATAATTTTATGCAAAGTGTAGAAACATTTGCTGCTACATATTTTGAAGGTTCAGATGCAGAGTGTAAGGAATTTTCACCAGAATGAGCCAAGGAGTTGACTAATGGAGTTATGCAATTAAAAGGTAACAAGATCCCTAAAGGGTTGGTTTCATTGGAGCATTTATTCGATCGTCATGATGCCTACAAGAAAAACAAAGGTGACAAGTCTCCTAAAGTTCAAGATGTTGCTGGTTACGAAAGGATTAACATTGGTACTGAAGATGAACCTAAATATATCGATCTTGGAAAATGTTGTATGCCCACAAAAAAAGAGAGATTCATTAGTCTCCTACTAGAGTTCAAGGATGTATTCGCTTGGTGCTATGATGATCTAAAGAATTTCAAAGGGGGAAAATTCTAGCATCAAATTCCTCTGAAACCTGGAGTAATTCCTTTTCGACAAAAGCTTAGAAGTTTCAATCCTAAGGTAGCTGAGGCCATATTTCAGGAGGTAGATAAAATGTTAAAGGCTAGGATTATATACCCCATCCATCATTCTACATGGATAGCCAACATTGTTCCTGTTAGGAAGAAAAATGGAGAAATAAGGATCTGTGTAGATTTTAGAAATCTGAATCAAGCTAGCCTAAAAGATAACTATCCATTACCAGCCATGGACCACATTTTACAAACAGTTTCAGGTTTCGAGATGATGTCCATGCTTGATGGATTTTCAAGTTACAATCAGATCAGTGTCTTGGAAGGTGATCAACATAAAACTTCCTTTATTACTCTATGGGGTACCTTTTCTTATAACTGAATGCCATTTGGTTTAATCAATGTAGGAGCGACATTTTAGCATGCTATGGATTTGTCCTTTGGTCATTTGAAGGATAAGATAGTTGTTGTGTATCTCGATGATTTAACCATTTTCTCAAAAAGAAGAAAATATCACTTGAGGGATCTGAGACAAGTGTTACAGAGGTGTCGTGATCATGGGGTGTCCTTAAACCCAAAAAATTCAATGTTTGGGGTGACAGAGGGTAAGTTGCTTGGCCATATTGTTTCTAAGGAAGGAGTAAGAATAGACCCTGAAAGGGTAAAAGCAATTCAATAGCTAGGTCTACCATCAAATAGAAATGTCATTAGATCCTTCTTTGGACAGGTAAATTTTCTAAGGAGGTTCATCCCAGATTTTGCAGAGACTACCAGGTATATTGTGAATTTGATGAGTGAAAAACAAGCCTTTAAATGGAATGAGGAAGGGAAGAAAGCATTCGAATCAATAAAGAATGCTATTGGTCATGTGCCTGTTCTAGTTAATCCTGATTTTAGGAAGGATTTTGTTATCTATTGTTATGCCTCGGAGCATACTATGTCAGGAATTTTATTACAGAAGAATGAGGATAATGAAGAATTCCCAATATCATTCATGAGTGTAAAGTTGAAAAAACATGAATTGAAATATTCACTAATGGAAAAACAAGCATATGCGGTTGTGAAGGTCATAAAACAGTTCAAGTACCATATTCTCCATTCCTATACTATTGTTTATGTGCCTTATTCTACAGTCAAGAGCATATTGACACAACAAGATATAGGAATGAATAATAGAGCCTCCTAGGTGTCAAAAATTCAAGAGTTCAATTTAGATATTAAGCCCACAAAGTTGGTAAGAGGACAGGGTTTGTGCAAATTAATTGTTGAGAGTAAGGAGGAAGTGACAGAGGAATTGCCCTTAGTCTTGTTTGTTAGACTCCAGGATTCCTGGTTTGTGGATGTTGCCTACTATTTGACCTATGGAGACTACCCAATACATCTTTCTTCAAAAGAAAAGCGAAACTTGAGATTGAAGGCTGAAAAATATGTTATTTTTAATGATGTATTATATAAAAGGGGATTAAATGGAACTTTCTTGCGCTGTGTAGATAAATCGCTCCAAGAGTCTCTGTTGAAAACTTTTCATGATGAAGCCTGCAGGGCCCATTTTTCATCAACAGTAACTGCTTACAAAATTTTGAGGAATTGTTATTATTGGCCAGGAATATTCAAAGATGTGTATGCATGGGTAGCCAAGTGTGAGAAATCTAACTTGTTCACGGGTAAGTTGCAGCTTGCAGCATTACCGCTCCGACCCGTGATTGTGGATGAACCCTTCAAACAATGGGGTTTGGATTTTATAGGTCCTTTGACGCCTACTTCATGTGCAGGACATACACATATACTGACAGCTACAAACTATTTTACTAAATGGGTTGAAGCCATTTCAGTACGGAAGACATCTTCGGAGGTTGTTTGTAACTTTCTCAAAGAGAATATCTTGGTTCGATTCAAAGTTCCGCTAAAAATTGTGGTTGATAATGCCACTAATTTCTCTTCTACTGAGATTTCATTATTATTCTATGATCATGGAATATCCCTCACTCACTCTTCTGATTATTATCCTTAGGGAAACGGTCAAGCGGAATCTAGTAATAAAAATCTTATAAATATTATGAAGAAATTAGTGAGCGAAATTTTCAAAGATTGGCATAAAAAATTGTATGAAACTCTTTGGGTCAATCGTACATCACCAAAAAGAGCTATTGGGATGTCACCATTTGAACTGGTCTATGGTATAGGGGCTCGGGTATCACTTCCTCTGGAACTTGCAGCTACTAAGTTATAGACTTTCATTGAGGATGCTTATTTTCAAGATTCTCTGAAAAAATGGATTATGCATTTGATGAAGATTGATGAAGAAAGAGATAAATTAGTAGACCGGATAACAGAGCATCAAATGAGGGTGAAGAATATATTTGACAAGCGGGCCAGGCCATGGAAATTCATGCTAGGTGATCAGGTACTTCTCTAGGACAGAAGAAGGGAACCAAAAGGAGAATATACGAAGTTTGAATCGCTCTAAAAAGGACCATTCTTGATTCATGAGGTAAAGGGGCCAAATTCATTCAATCTTGCATATCAGGATGGTACTGCTCTTCCCCTATCTTATAATGGACATGATTTGAAATTATATTAATTGTAAACAGGAGTCCTATGTAGGTATTGTATATAAGATTTTATTGTGTGTAGTTAGTCGTTGGTTTTGTTTTGTTGTGTTTCGGTCCTTTATTTCCGTAAGTTTGTTTGTGAAACCAGATATTTTGAGTTCATGTCTTGGTCCTTTACAGTCCCAGTCCCTAGTCAGAGCCAATGTTAGCTCGCGCTTGTATTATGTCTTTTTTGTGTTCTTCAAATTTTTTTCCCCTTTGCAATTTTTCTTGAACTGAACCTCTCGCTTGAACCGTTCTAAGGTTCAAGGTTCAAGTTCAAGTGCGGTATGTAGTATAACGACTTTTTTTTAAATAATAAAGGTCTTGGTGGTCATAGTTCATTGAACTTGAACCGTGAACCTTTAGAGTGATTCAAGGTTCAAGGTTCAACATGTTAAAGCAAGTCTTGTGTAAGTCATGTTTTATAATGGGTAAGCTTAGGCATGTTCGTGTGTTTTGCACTAATGTTGTTTTGAACTTGAACCTTTGAACTTAATTTCGAAGGGTTCAAGGTTCAAGGTTCAAGGTTCAAGGTTCAAAGTTCGAGGATTGATGACTTTGGAGATAAAGTGAACAAGTGTCAGCATATAGGGAATATTCTAGATTTAAAGATGAACCTCAAGAAAATGAATTGTGATGAAAATCCATACTTGGGAATAATCATTCCAAGTAATCATTTCAAGTAAAGGATATGGAGGAGAAAAGACTTGTTATTAATAAACTGTCTGAATTTAATCTTTTCGGCACGATTCGACACATATGAGTATGCAGTTTTTAAATCATGACTAATCGTGCGACCGATATTTTAGGCCAATCCCTAAGATTTGTTTTATTTAAAACGGGTTACTTGCCTTTATTATTTTCCCAATTTGGGAAGTAGAAGATTAGCGTAGGCGGTATTTCTTGCTCCTGACTCTGTGAATTCTCAGTTCTGCATGAGAGGTGAGCTCAAGTTCTTCCTCTTTTCTCGTTGGTTTTCATAATTTGAAAGTGTTATTTGATACTTCAGTCGATTTAGTCAATTCTTCCTGCTGTGCATTTTCTGATTGTAAAGCTAAAATGAGACTGAAAGTACCTCAAATAGACCAGAAGTCTTGGTTAGTTAGTTCCCTGCCTGGCATAGGAGATACTTTTCTGTCGTCAATAGATTTAGAGGAATTCCATGAAAGAGTGCGAAATTCTACTAGTTCCCCTTTGATGCAGAAAATTTCAGATAGTGGGTTGGTAGAAGCTGCAGCATTTCCTCCAGCTATGTCATGTCCAGAAGTAGTTTTGAAATGTATGAGTAGATATGATCTTGTAGAGAGGTGTATAAGAGACGCTGAGGGTAAGGTTTTACTTGCAATTATTCGGGAGGTTGTTTCCACCGTAATGAAAATACTAGAGAAGGAGCAATATGAGGACTGGATGGTATGAAAGTCACAAGGACTTTTCTCTGAGAAGAAGTCATGTTATAAGAGTGTCATTGCAAGAAATTGGTAATTGAAATTTCAAAAGGAGGGTTCAAGACTGCCAAGCCCATTAACCCGAGAGCACCTGATTCAGGAAGTAAGGGACATAGTAATTTTATTACATAGAATGCATGGAAATCAGATAGCCTTTTATTGGGAGGATTGGATGTATTTCTTTATTCAAGTCATTTTTGGCAAAAAGAGATACATAGATTGGGCAGAGTTAATTGCAGAAAGAATGCATGAGGGTATAAGTTGTTTTGGAAACAAAAATTTCCATATGTCCTCTTACCTCATATACTGTTTAGCCTGCACCCCATCAATGGGTAGGTTTATATCATGAAACTTGGTAGAATGATATGAGCATATATGAATATCACCCGCATTTGCAACAACACAAGGTCACTGAAAATTATTACAAGGTTCATAATATTTTCCTGGGCAGGTTAGTATTTGAGTTGAAAGGAGATATTCATAAGAGATTAACTGAGGAAGCCATGCAGTTTATAAATATGTATGGAAGCTTTTATATTCAGTTCTCCAGGTTCACTTATTTGAGGGTTGGGGGTTTTGAAGGAGAACCCTACAAATTGCCAAGATATGTCTTTGACAGGCAAGTGTTAATTGAAGTTTGCAAGCAACTTTCTCATATAGATAAGAAATATGGGGAAGAGCACCAAACAGGGGTTTCCTTTCCCATTGAACTGACACATTACACTTGTAACAGTGTCCCAAATGCTTTGAATTTGGAATTAGAGTTCAAAAGGTTCAACTTTCAGTTGTATTTTCCCCACATTGAGTTTGATATTAAAGGATTTGCAATGACACACTTTACATTAAGGGAGAATTTTTGACATGTACCTGATCTAGAAGACCTTTGGGTGGATATGAAGTCCGAAAAAGAGCTCACCTGAGACTTACAGTGCAACAAATTAGGGATTATGGCCTGAAGATAAACACTGCAAATATTGTGGATGATGAAAATGATTTGCTTGATCCCCAATTTGTTGATGATAGGAAGCAAGGAGTAATACCAGAGATTGACTAGAAAAAAGATGAGGAAGAACAGATTCAAACTAGGACAATCTTGGTCATTTGAATAACAAAGAAGTGGCTTAAAAAGCAAACATTGAGCAGAAGCTCAAGGAAAGATTCAACCTCACCCACTAAGGTCTTGGTATCTAATTCTCTTGTCCCATCTTGTGTTGTAGGTTCACAGAAATAGGGAAAAGGAGGATAGAGAGAAAAGACAGTGCAAATCAAAGAGGAGACAACTTTTGTCAGAGTCACCCACTCCGGAACAAGGGGCAAAAAACAATCCTTGACTGTTGATACTGTGGTGGTTGACCTTGAGATGGATACCACCTCAATTGATGCAATCAAAGAACAACAAGACCTAGCTGATGAGGGTAATAATTAGCAGGAATAGGAAGCCTTAAATGAAGTTACTACTACGGTAGTAAGGGATGGAAAGGAAACTGGAACTGATCCAGATAAGTCTCAAGTTCCTTCAGGACCAGTATGGTTAGAAAACATGTTAAGAAACAAGAAGAGAAACATTGTTCTAGCCTTGATTCCAGTAGAAGACATGGTGAGTAAATTCTTGGGAAAAACTCCTAAAGTGAAGAAGTCAAAAACTATGTCAAAAATTGATTTTGATGCAGATAGTGGGAACTGGATCATAGAGATTGCACGTCCATTAATAGATGAAAAGATAGAGAACCCTACAATTCAAGACTTTGCTGTTGAAAAGATAAATATTGGAACTGCTTCTCGAGCCACAACTATTCTTCACCTTGAGGCTTCAACAAAGAAGATCATAACTAGGACCTGGAAAGACGAGAACGATAAGCATAAGATGAAAGAGATGTTACGAAGGATGGCAGAATATATTGAGGCAATCAATGATCTGAACCCTCAACCTTTGTCACAGATTCCAATGTTCTTCGATCCTAAGTCCCCCGCAAATCAGAAGACTCTGGACCAAATACAAAAATGTAGGTTGATCACAGAAACTATGATGGAGTGGTTAGAAAGAATTCAGAAGTCTGGTGTAGGATACTTTGTTAATATAAGCAGAGTATATGATGGGGCGATGCAAGTGATGAAGGAGTTGGAGGTTGAAATCATCAATTGAAAAAATGAGGAAGCTAAATGGGCATCAAAAGATGCACAGATGCGAGAAGTGCAGAATTATGGGGTAATGAAGTTTCTTGCTGAAAAACCTATGACAGGCTTGGATGATAGTATTTTGTATGTGTGCCAGAGGAACATTGAATGGAGAAATTCTCTGATAAAACAGGCTTATGAGGACTTCGTGAAATTGATAAATCAACTCACAAAATTAGTTACCTCCATGAGAAATGAACTCATGTGCATTGGGATAAAATGTCTGAAAGATGATGGAAGAACCCTTGAGATGATTGAGGTTATAACAGAATCATTTAAATCAATTATGTGAAAGAAGTTAAGGGTTTAGTTCCGGATGACTTAAGTATGATTGCTAAGATTCAATCACTCAGGATTTTATGCATCAGACATCTGGATAGTCACTCTGACAAAGTTGCACAAGTTCACAGGGAAAAAGAGGTCTGGAAGGAATGAATGGCACACATGGGATTACCTTATAACACAATCATTCAGCACTTTGTCACTGCTCATGCAGATTGGAAGAAAGAAGCAATTACCAGAACTGCATAGTAATATTTTTTGTTGATGATAGATCCTTTTCACTTGTTAGTTGCAAAAACAATTTTATTTTTATACTGGTTTCACTGACTTTGCGGGGTAGAAATTGTTGGCTTTCCGTGTTTCCCGTTATAACCATTGTCCAGGTTGTGGCTATATAACTATGTTTTTGAGACTCTAGAAAGGTCGAAAATGTTGGCATATGTGCAAGAGTATGATGACATGATGATATTGTATGTTGTCATTGATGTCAATATGCTGAGAAGTGAACCGGTATATTGAAGTTAAGCAACTGGCAAAGAGAACCGGTATGGTGGTGTAAATCGGTACATGTGCAATAAGTGAAGCAGTATGCTTGTCCAAGTGAACCGGTATGATGTTGTGAACTGAAACCGGTATGTCAGAATGAGAACCAGTACATGGAATGTGGTAGGACTACCGGCTGGTAGTCTTAGCTTCAGGGTTTTAGGTTGAAGTGTTCCAAGCCTATGTCATTCAATCGATGACATTGTGTGATGAGTTAGCATTGTAATGGAGATCAGATCATGTTGCCACGTCAGTCTCGTGCATGTGAAGGATATTGCATGAAGGAGATTGATCCTATCTACATCAGGAATGTGCGAAGTCTTTGCAAATGGTGGAGAACACGTGATGGGTTATTGCCTCCATGAAGCGGTGAAGAATGAATGATGGAGAATGTCTTGAGATCTGTTCAAGACCATTGTATTCAAATGTAAAGTGCTCAATGGTCAGGATTGAACCGATCAATTGCTTAACTTACATGTTTAGGGTTTAGGGTTTATGATGCTGACCTATCTGTGTTCTATAAGGTCGATGTTGTGTTTCATGTTGAGGTCCTTGGCCAATGTTGTGTGTGTATCTAAGTGCATAGATACGTGATTCTTGCCAAACCAGATAAGAGGATTGATACCTGCCTAGTGTGTGTGCAGAAGTAAGGAACTAAAGCGGATCTGCATTGGCATTGAGTGCTATTACCAGATCATTGTAATACCTGTTGATATTTAACTACTTCAACAGTTGGAAAATCCCTTAACCAGGTAGCTTTAACCAGCTTGCTGTAAATCCTTTAACAGGGTGACTCAAAGCCATTGAGTTCATAAAATCCTCTTACAAGGTAACTTCTAATAGGGTTTAACCCTTAACTGGGTATTCTAGCCATCCCTTAACCAGGTGATCCCTAACAGGATCGGTTCCTAACAGAACCTGTTGTAATAGTCTTTAACTGGACTAGGCTCCTAACAAAGCGGACTTCTAAAGAGTTCAAAAACATCTTGCGGGTATTCATCCCCACCATGGTTTTTCCCAATTGGGTTTCCACATGAAAAATGTGTGTGTCATGTGTGATACCTCTTTCATGTGATGCTTTGTTATTTTCTATCAAGCGGTAAATCATGTTATGCTAGTAAATTATTGTGTCTCTGATGATAGATTATTTGTTTATGCATAAGGACAAAATGGAAATGAGGAAGTAGGATGTGTGGAAAGCTAAGAATATTGACCGGTTCATGTCTTTCACAGTTGCTCTATGTTTAACCGGTAGTAGTTTGGTTTGGACCGATGTTAGGGATTGCCAGTAGTTTACAATCTACAATCAAACCGGTTCATGAGAAGTTTTTTGTTTGTGCCTGTACTGATTTACCCCCCCTCTCAGTACCGGTTTGGTACTCACTTTTCATCATTTAGTTATCAATTGGTATCAGGGCATCCTCCGGGTCCTCTATGTTGTAAGATTAACCGCTTGAGGGAAAGATCCTATTGTAATGATGAAGAGGGAAGGTCCAAAGTTCAACAGAGATAACTTTAAAATATGGAAGGATAGAATGAAGATATACATTAGAAGCATGGGTGCTCAACATTGGAGCTATGTTGAGAACATTTATGTTATCCCTACCAGTACTCTCATTGATGACCAAAAGAGAGAGATTCAAGAGAATGGACAAGTCATGGAAGCCCTAATCAGTAGCTTATCTAACATTGAGTTTATTGATGTCCAAGATAAAGATAATCCCAAAGAAGTATGGGATACTCTTGAGAATATCTATGGCAGTGATGAGCATGTAAAACAAGCTAAGGAAGAAAGCCTTGGAGGGAAGTTTGAAGACATGCAGATGGTTGAAGGTGAGACCATTCAACAATATGGAATACGAATCAAAACCATTGTTGGAGATATCAAGAGTGCAGGTGGTAAAATGGAAGATTCCACTGTTGTTAGCAAAGTTTTGAGATCTCTATTACCAGTCTATGCAATAAGGGTTGTTGATATTCAGTAGTTGAGATCAATAGACAAGACTAAGGTATGCCTAGACTCCATCATTGCAAAATTAACAGCCTGTGAGCTAAATAGTTTTGATGGCAGTGTTTAGAAGACTAAATTAGCTTTTAGAGCATCTGTTGCACCATCCAAAAAAGGAAAAGAAGCAAGCACTAGTGGTGAACCAAGACAGAGTAGAGAAATGGATGATGAGGAGATTATGATGGAATTTGAAGCTCTTCTTGCCAAGAGACTTCCTAAGGGAACCGGGAAATACAGAGGTAAGCTTCCTTTGAAATGCTTTTCTTGTAACCAGATAGGACACATCGCTATAAACTGTCCTAATGGTGATAGCAAGGACAAACCGGAAAGGTTCAAGAAATTCAAAGGAGGAAACCGGAGAAAATATTTTGTAGCAGTTCATGAACATGTCACAGATGAGGAATTAGAAGATGAAGAAAATGAAGATATTGTGTTTGTTGCAGTCAAGGAGGATGTGTCAGACAAGAAGGCTCTTGTCTCCCGCTTTGATAATTTCAATGAGTGGATTATTGACAGTGGTTGCTCTCACTATATGACTGGTGACCAGAGCAAGTTTATATCCCTAGA
Organism: Cryptomeria japonica; assembly: GCF_030272615.1. Taxonomy (NCBI): domain Eukaryota; kingdom Viridiplantae; phylum Streptophyta; class Pinopsida; order Cupressales; family Cupressaceae; genus Cryptomeria; species Cryptomeria japonica. Next base: position 460,357,002 of record NC_081411.1, read on the forward strand.
AGAGAATGATGGTGGTGTGGTTCATTTTGGTAATTATGCACCATGTATGGTCAAAGGCAGAGGGTCCATCTCTCTAAATGGAAAGAGGAGTGTTGACAATGTGTATTGGGTGGAAGGTCTCAAACACAATCTATTGAGTGTTGCCCAGCTAAATGACGGTGGACTCACTCTGGAATTCAAAAATGGAGTGTGCAAAATCAAAGGAAAGAATGGTGAATTGATGGCCACCAGTATACAGACCAAAGGTAACTTATTTCAGCTGAATGCAAATATAAGTACATGTCTTATGGCTAAGTTTGATGATAGTTGGATATGGCATAGGAGACTCTACCATGTAAACTTTGATAACATAGTAAAGGCCAGTAAGATCAAGGAAGTTAGAGGAATGTTGATGCTGAGCAAACCAGAAAATGCTTTGTGCAAAGAGTGTCAACTGGGGAAAATGTCTTCCTCAACCTTCAAAGGTAAATCTTTCACTGCTGACAATTTACTTGATCTTGTGCATACTGATTTGTGTGGTCCTATGAAGACTAGGAGTGTGCAGGGAGATAGGTATTTTATGATTCTAATAGATGATTGCTCAAGAATGATGTGGGTCACATTCTTGAAGGACAAATCTGAAGCTTTTGGAAATTTCAAAGCCTTCAGAGCACTGGTAGAAAAGGAAAGCGGTAGAAGAATCAAATGCCTTAGAACTGATCAAGGAGGGGAATTCGGTTCTGGTGAATTCAACAAATATGGTGAAGAGAATGGCATCAAGAGGAAATTGTCTACCCCCCAGACTCCACAACAGAATGGCTTAGTAGAGAGGAACAATCAGACTGTGGTTGAAGCGGCTAGAACTATGTTGATCCAAGGAAAGGTCACTCACACCTTTTGGAGAGAAGCGGTGAGCACTGTAGTCTACACAATGAATCGGATACTCATTAAGAAAGGAAAGGATAAGACTCCTTATGAAAACTGGACCGGTAAGACACCAGTGGTAAGATACTTTAGAGTGTTTGGTAGTAAATGTTACATCAAGAGGAGTGAACATCAAAGCAAGTTTGATGCTAAATGTGATGAGGGAATATTCCTAGGGTATTCCACTAAGAACAAAGCTCTCAAATTTTTCAACAATAGGACTCAGAGAATTTTTGAAAGCATCAATGTTAGGGTTGATGAAAACTCTGAGAAATCTGAGGAAACCGGTAGAGAGTGTGTAGGAGATGAACCGGTAGTAACCTTCTGGGAACTGGTTGCAAATCAGCCCAGTACTAGCAACTGTGCTCCTACACTGGTAGATGTTGATGAAGATGAGGATGATGAAGAAAAGCAAGAGGAAGTTGTTAAGAATATACCTAGGTATGTCAAACTCAATCATGATCCAAAGAAAATCATAGGAGACAAGAATGCAGGAATCCTTACAAGAAGAAAGGTCAGAGAAAACTCACGTATGATCTTTGAATTTGAGCCTAAATCATTCAAAGAGGCACATAAAGATGAAGATTGGATCAAGGCAATGGAAGAGGAACTTGATTAGATAGAAAAGAATGGTACATGGTCCTTGGTACCCAGACTGGAGCATAAAAATGTCATTGGTACCAAATGGGTTTTCAGAAATAAGCTAAATGAAGATGGGACAGTGATAAGAAACAAAGCCAGACTGGTGTGTAAGAGGTATGCTCAAGAAGAAGGAGAAGACTATGGAGAAACCTTTGCTCCAGTAGCCAGATTGGAAGGAGTTCGTATGCTTCTTGCATATGCAGCTTTTCAAGGATTCAAGGTATACCAAATGGATGTTAAATCTGCATTCCTTAATGGAATACTTGAAGAGGAGGTGTATATAGAGCAACCAGATGGGTTTGCCCTATCAAAAGACAGTGACAAGGTGTGTAGGCTACATAAAGCCTTGTATGGACTAAAGCAGGCACCTAGAGCATGGTATGAACGCTTGCACTCCCATCTTGTGAAGATTGGATTTGAAAGAACAAGTGAAGATAGCAATATCTACTTGAAATAAGAAGGAGATTAGATTCTGATCTGTGAAGTATTTGTTGATGACATCATCTTTGGAGGAGATGATAAGATGAGTCATGATTTTGTCGATGAGATGAAGAAGGAATTTGAGATGTCACTCATAGGGGAGATTAAGTTCTTCATTGGACTGCAGATTCAACAAATGAAAGATGGAATCTTTATTACTCAGTCCAAGTATGTCAAAGAGGTGTTGAAGACCTTTGGCATGGAAGACAGTAAACTAGTACACCAATGGTGACCGGTTGTAAACTATCAAAAGAAGATGACTCAGCACTGGTAAATGAGAAGGAATACCGATCAATGATTGGTAAGTTGCATTATGTAGTGCATAGCAGATCGGACATTGCACATGCAGTGGGTATTACCGCTCGGTTTTAGCAAAGCCCAAGAGAATCCCACTTGGTAGCAGTCAAGCAGATTCTTAGATATCTGAAGGGAACTATTGACTATGGGTTATGGTATCCATACAATAATGATTTCAACCTGAAAGTGTTCATAGATGCTGATTGGGTTGGTAATGTAGATGACCAGAAGAGCACAACCGGTGGTGCATTCTTTCTTGGTGGTAGACTGATCTCATGGATGAGTAAAAAGCAGAGCTATATCTCTCAGTCTACAGCAAAAGCGGAGTATGTTGCAGCTTTTATGAACTATACCCAAACTATTTGGATGAAGTATGTATTGAATGGCTTCAAAGTTCCTGTATCTGAACCGGTAAGTATATTCTGTGACAATACAAGTGCAATTAACATTTCCAAGAATCTAGTTTGACATGCTAGAACCAAGTGTAAGGCCCTCCCCAACCAAGCTTTGATTAACTTAGTTGACCATGTTTGACCCTACTAATAAATGCTATAATTCAATAGGATGGGCTATGTTAGACAGATAGATTGGTGAGAAAAGTAATTGAACCAAGTTACGGAATCATTTCACCTTGAGGTGTACATTTTTATGCATTATGGATTTAGAACTTATAAGATTCCATGATTTGGATAACATTGATGTATGTTGATGCTTCATTTATATGCTTTATGATATAGAACTCTACATGATTTTAGAATAGGATGAATTTGAGATGATATATGTCATTATTGGATTTGCAGGACTTTACTATGATGATAGAAATAGGATGCATGTTTTATGTGTGGATCAAAATTATGAGAATTATGATAATTGCTTATGTGGATTTGTTTGGATATAAGATGTATTGATTTGTTTAAGTGTATATTGTATGCAGAGTTGATGTGTATTCTTATTCATGTGTTTTATATTATATGATGTTATTTGAAATTACTAATGTGTAATTGAGATGCGCAAGAAAATTATCCATGTGACCATGGAAATATTATGGAGAACCAAACCTAGACCTATGTACGTTTGTAAAACCAAGGTTTGTCTATTTGGAGAGACAACACCCCGTTTGTATAGTATTTTATTTGTAAAAGTGGATGTTGCATGTGCATTAGATTGAATTTATTTATTTGTGTAAATCCAACAAGAGACAAGATTTCATGTATAATTTCGTAAAAGTATTTTTTATTGTGTTTCTTGACACAGGTGTTGATTTATGTTTTGGTTTTTTTTAATTGTCTCTTGGAGGAAGTTGTTTAACCATAGCTTTTTCAATTAATTTAATGTGATTCCATAATTGCCTTGGGAAGAGAATCTTTGGGGTGGTCAACTTAAGTTTGACCCAAAAATTAACTTCAGAGGGGTTTTAAAGGGGTTAAATGGACACCGAGGGGTAGTTTAAGAGTGTTTCCTAAAGCCCATAAGGTATACCTAAGGGTTTAGGAGTAATTTTAGGCATGTTACAACTCCCATGTGACCATTTAGACACCCTAAAAAGTGGATTTCCTAAGTTGAGCGAAAATTGAAAATTAGAAGGCATCACCTAAGTTGTTAACTTTCTTTTTTAATGAGAGACCCCTTTGGATCTTTTTCTGACTTTTCCTTTTTCAATTTTAGAAACCCGTGAGAACTCTCACTGAGGCCTTTTTAGGCAAGAATGAGAGATTTTGTGGGTAATCACCCACTCTCCATTTTTGGAGACAAGAATTTTGAAAGAAAATATAGATTTGGTTTTAGGAATTTGGCTAAGTGTAGAGAAGCAAGGGATTGTGGATTTGGGCTGCTCATCCTCAAGTTATCTAGCACACTTTTGGGGCAGTTGAAGGTTGGTTAAAATTCTCTTTGTTATGTTTTTATATTGCATGTTACATTGAAAAGAATTGCATGTGTGAGAAGGCTTGTTTCTTGTATTTTTCCCTTTTGAAAATTTATTTTGTGTTCTACATTTTACTCTTGCGTATATACTGTGTTTTGGGAGTAACCAAGACCTCCTACTCTTGGGAGAGAGGATGGTATTGTGGGTGGTAGAAGTTTAATAGCCCTTGAGTGAGAGGCTCTCATTAAGAGAGTGATCTCAAGGGATTCCTATGCAACCCTTGTTGCATGGCTTGTTTATGCATTTGGGGGTCATAAGGAGGGAAATAAGGCATGAATGCCTTGGGGGGCATAAGGTTGTCGGGTTGTTATACTTAAGATTTATTATTGTTTGCCATGAGGTGGCTTTGAGTTTTACTATACTTGCAGTCTCCTCAGGGTATTTGGTCCACTACCACTTGTGTATAGTCATCACATGTGTGGTGCAGTGTAGCCTAGGTTGGGAATGTGTATGTGATTGTTTTTCCTGTGTTTATTGTGTTTGCATGTGTGTTATCTATCTAGGGCTTGGTTCTCCAAGCTTGGGGGTGGCTACTAGTTAGCCTAGTCTGGGAGGTGAGCTCTCCATGGTCATCGCTTTTGAATTATTGCAGGTTGTTGGAAGAAAAGAATAGGACATGTAGATGTGGCTGGAGTTATTTGTTGCAGAAAAATATTTGTAAATGTAACTATTACTCTTTGAAAGTCCTCATTTATTTGAAATGAGAGACCTATTTGTAAAGTGACAATAAAGACTTGGGAATATGTTTTAAAGATATGTAATATTTATTTATGCTATACTGCAGAAAAGAAATGAGTAACTCTGGTTTTAGTTTTCTATATTTCTGAAAAATAACATTTGTTGTGTTTAGGATATTTGAAAAGAAAGTAATTTACTTATTCCATTTATGCATATAAAACACAATATTAGAAAAGAAATGAATTAGATTTGCATGCATGTAGAAGGCTGGAAATAAAACAATTAGATCTGTTTATGGAAGTGCAGTTTTAGTTTATTTAAATTTGTCATTTCATTTATTTGTAGAAAAGAAGACCTAAAATATTGTAGTCATTTCTAAGGATTCTTTTTAATATTTCCTAGATCTAAATAGTTGCTGTTAGAATTTATTAAATACTGTCATTCGATATGTGCAAAAAATAATATCTATGGTTATACAGATTAATTGAAATAAATAATTTCTGAAATTGTTGTTTTAAGTATATTTAATTCTATTATTTACCTTATTTTTGCAGAAAGTAAAATTATAGTTAAATAATCTATCTATTGTTTTTAGCAACTAGGATTTTGATAAAAGGAAATAAATACAATGATTTTAATCTGATGAATTTATCTATTCTATTAAAAATGTTTCAAAATAATAACCTCAACATATGTTTTCAGAATTTGCCTTGATGCAATATATATATATATATGCAAATATATATGATTAAATGAATTCTTTTCAAAAAAATATATATATATACTTATTTGTATAACACACACACACACACACACACACACACACATATATTAATACATTTTAAATAAACAAAAACAAAATAATTTTTAAAACCTCTTTAAAAAAAATGGCAAATAAAGGGTTTTCGGCAGAACCAGGGCCGAGCAACCACTGTGCTTAACACAGTGGTCAGCGCGATCGGCCCCCACTGTGGGCGACCACAATGGATGGTCCGAGGGCCGCCACTATGGGTGACCACAGTGGTTGCTGCCACTGTGGGTGTCCATAGTGGATGGCCTGAGGGCCGCCACTGTGGACGACCACAGTGGTCGTCACCACTATGGTTTCCACAGTAAGCAGCGCCCACTGCCACCAACCTCCCAACCTCTGCCTCTCCTCCCCTTCACCAAGTTCGGCCATGGCCGTCGCCCAACAACATTCGGCCCCTACATAACATTAAGAAATCAAAATATATATATATAAAACCCTAGCCCGGGTAGGGCTAGGGTAGTATAGAAGAGAGTAAGGAAATTATAAAATATGATGTATTTTATAATATACATTCTTAGTTAGGGTTTGCATGAGGATTTTTATAAATATGTGGAAATTATTATAGTATTTAAATATATATATATATATATATATATATATATATATAGAGAGAGAGAGAGAGAGAGAGATTGAAAATATAAGAGAATGAAGTAGATTTTAGATTTAATATTTATTTAAGTGTCTATAATTTATATATGTTTTTAATAAACATATGGATTTAATTAAAGAAGAAAATAAAATGTTTAAATTTAAAATACTATGAAGTTTAATCCCTTTAGAAATATTATGACAAATAGGGTAAGTTATTTTGATGAGATTAAACTTTACAGGAGAATTTTCAATATGAATCTAATCGACATCTTTAGTCGATTTAGTTTAAACTATATTTTAATTATTGTTAAAATAAAATATAGACACTTACAAATCTAAGTGCTAGGACTAATTTAATTAGATCCTAAGAACAATTAATGGATATTGGAGATTTATTGTTACCTACGTTAATTAATTGACTAATTTAGTTTATTGATTAAAATCGTTGAGACAATAAAACTATTCATTTAATATACCGCATCTAATTTTAAATTATTTTTACTTACTTGAGTTAGTAGATAAAGTTAACTCTAAACATAGTTAAGACAAAATATGTTAGAGCATTTCATATTTGCTAATTTAATGTTTTAAGTTGTGAAATTTAAAAAAAAAAATTATCCCGTTCGTGCCCAAAAGTTTGGGCATGACACCAAGCACTTTGAACTCAAGTATCATTTCTTGAGAGAAAAGGTTCAGAACAAAGAGGTGGTATTGGAACATGTTTCTAGTAAGGAGCAGTTAGCAGACATATTCACCAAGCCTCTACCGAAGGCTACTTTTACCTATCTAAGAGGTGAGTTAGGGGTGCTACCCCTTCAAGAGGTAATCTAAAGGTTTGTGCTCCACATCAGTCAGATCTTACTTTGCTATATCTTCTCAGGATTGATGTGTTGAAGGATGCTACTCCTCAGGGGGGGGCATCGTAGTGGAATAAGGAAGCTTGTGCCTCCACTTTGGCATTGTTGTCAAAGGGGGAGAAGATGTGATGCAGAAAGAGTGATAACTTTGTATATTGCCATCAATGCCAAAGGGGGAGATTGTTGGCATATGTGCAAGAGTATGATGACATGATGATATTGTATGTTGTCATTGATGTCAATATGTTGAGAAGTGAACCGGTATATCTGGCAAAGAGAACTGGTATGGTGGTGTAAACTGGTACATGTGCAATAAGTGAAGCGGTATACTTGTCCAAGTGAACTGGTATGATGTTGTGAACTGGAACTGGTATGTCAGAACAAGAACCGGTACAAGGAATGTGGTAGGACTACCGGTTGGTAGTCTTAGCTTCAGGGTTTCCGGTTGAAGTGTTCCAAGCCTTTGTGATTCAACCGTGATGAGTTAGCATTGTAATGGAGATCAGATTGTGTTGCCACATCAGTCTCGTGCACATGAAGGATCTTGCATGAAGGATATTGATCCTATCTACCTCATGAATGTGTGAAGTCTTTGCAAACGGTGGAGAACGCGTGATGGGTTATTGCCTCCATGAAGCGGTGAAGAACGAACGATGGAGAATGTCTTGAGATCTATTCAAGGTCGTTGTATTCAAATGCAAAGTGCTCAATGGTCAGGATTGAACCGATCAATTGTTTAACCTAAGTGTTTAGGGTTTAGGGTTTATGCCGCTAACCTATCTGTGTTCTATAAGGTCGATGTTGTGTTTCATGTTGAGGTCGTTGGCAAATGTTGTGTGTGTATCTAAGTGTAGAGATATGTGATTCTTGCCAAACCAGATAAGAGGATTGATACCTGCCTAGTGTGTGTGCAGAGGGAAGGAACTAAAGTGGATCTGCATTGGCATTGAGTGCTATTACTAGATCATTGTAATACTTGTTGATCTTTAACTACTTCAACAGTTGGAAAATCCCTTAACTGGGTAGCTTTAACCAGCTTGTTGTAAATCCTTTAACAGGGTGACTCAAAGCCATTGAGTTCATAAAACCCTCTTACAAGGTAACCTCTAACAGGGTTTAACCCTTAATCGGGTATTCTAGCCATCCCTTAACCGGGTGATCCATAACAAAATCGATTCCTAACAGAACCTGTTGTAACAGTCTTTAATCGAACTAGGCTCCTAACAGAGCGGACTTCTAAAGAGTTCAAAAACATCTTGTGGGTATTCATCCCCATCGTGGTTTTTCCCAGTTGGGTTTCCAAGTGAAAAATGTGTGTGTCATGTGTTATGTCTCTTTCATGTGATGCTTTGTTATTTTTTGTCAAGCGGTGAATCATGTTATGCTAGTAAATTATTGTGTCTCTGATGATAGATTATCTGTTTATGCATAAGGACAAAGTGGAAATGAGGAAGTAGGATGTGTGGAAAGCTAAGAAGATTAACCGGTTCATGTCTTTCACATTGCTTTGTGTTTAACCGGTAGTAGTTTGGTTTGGACCGGTGTTAGGGATTGCCAGTAGTTTACAATCTACAATCAAACCGATTTAGGAGAAGTTTTTTGTTTGTGCCTGTACTGATTCACCCCCCCCCCCTCTCAGTACCAGTTTGGTACTGACTTTTCATCATTGAATTATCAGTAAAAACTCTGATTTTTCGAGCAACAAACAATATATGTTTATGTTTTGAATTCCTTGGAACTAGAATGACTGATTTATGAATGAAAATGATTATGGTGTGCAGTCTTTGAATCCGTGCGTTTAAAGACGAACGATCTTTCTTAGAAAATCTGCTATGTGCATGATACCATTATTCATATCAGTTAATTCTATGTTTTCTAGAATTCATTGTTATTATTACTTGTTAGCAGATTCATTGTGGATTGAGTTGTGCTAATCCCCCTTGCCCTGTGAGGCATGAGAGAGTATTGATCAGAATCAATACTGCTTTGTACTTGCTTTGCTTTGAATTTGTGAAATGAACTGTGTGAGAAACAGAGCCTGTGAGCTCTTATTTAATCTTCAGAATTTTCTCTCTATTTTTTGTTAATGGCATTCCTTTTTGTTGATAGATGAATGCTAAAGCCTTTCTATGCTTTCTAGTTAAAAGCGTCTTCATTTCAAATATTTTCTGTGTATAATTAATTGCAAATCATATGAGGAGCTGCCCTCTAATGCAGAGGATGGATTTTGATTAGTTCATCCAACTGTTGGTTTATTTGTGTCCTTTCATTAGGGGGCGTACAAAAGTCATATTATCATTTAGTGAAAACAAATATTACAATTTCAAGAAAGGGACAAATCTGTTAACCAACAGGTAGTAAACATAATGTGACTGCCAACCTTACATCTAAAAGTGTCAATCAAAGATGTAATGAATGTGATTGAGCGAGAATGCACATACAAGGCACTAATATGCTAAAAATAAATTTAAAAAAACAAAGCTCAAATTTCATTACCATTCTCAATGTTCTCTTTGTCCATAACACACTAATCTAACATAGAATTTCAAAATCCATGGCAATCTCAATCTTAGTTAACTTCTAGATAGCGATAATTTAGATGACTGTATCTCTTGTGCTAAAATACATTGCTATCCTCTTATGTTACTAAAGCATATGAGGTTGATGTACCTATGTCCACAAGTTTGTACAAACCATTGTCACCAACTCCAAGGGCTATCATCTTCTTATTGTTGATGTGAGTGACTTCACACCTGTTATTCTTAAAACTTACTAAGAGATGTGGATTCTTATAAATTTCACTAATAGATAATAAGTTCTTCTCCATATCTAGTACATATCTCACATTATCTAATGTTATACATGCATCACCATGTCCTTGAACAAAGAAAGTATGTGTCACCATCACCTAGAGGAATAGTTTCTTTTCTATTCGAACAAACTATAGACGAAGCACAATGGGCACAAGGTGCTTATTGATGAGAATTTGATTGCTCAGGTCACTAGCCTTTCAGCTAATGGGATGAAATTCTATAGGGACAGAAACTACTTGGAGGAGGTGGTGCTCAATTTCGCCAAAAATGAAGAGAGGGCCAAAATGATAAAGAAAACGGTGAGCTACTTCGATATCTTTGTTATCAAGGAGTTATGGGCGAAACTTCTTAAGGTTATAATGGAATACTTTACCCTCGATGGTTGGTTTACTAGGGTTTATGGTCATCATTTTGTGCTTTTGAATCATTTTTTGTTATGGTGTCAAGGTGTCCCTTCCTTTCTATCTTATGTCTGCCATGAGGGCTAATTTTAGGGACCATAAAAAGAACCCTGTTAAGTTCCCTATCCTCCATGAAGGGCTTCTAGTACTTATTGATTCCCATTTTCATGCCCTTCTCGCCCCGTCTGATTATATCCCTACTTCTTCTGAGGATGATAGTTATGCTTGGGAGCTGGGTGGTGAGGAGTACAATTCAGACTCTAAGTCTCTCACCACCAAAACCATCAAACAAGAGGGAACCAATAAAAGAAGAACTCATTGAGATCATTGTAGTAGTGTTTCATAAGTTGTCAAATCATCCATGAACAAATGAGAGCTCAAACTCAAATATACAATGTGAGGGAAAAGTTAAGGAAACTCTCATTTGAATATGAATTACTTTCCTCTCATTTCAATTTGAAAGCAACATGAAGTAAACCCTAAGAGGTTCGACCCTTTGCTTGAGCTCACAATATAACATTTTTAAAATAATATAATTCATCCTTCAATCTTGGCATCACTTAGGAGGCAACAAACAAATCATTTTAAAATATTAAAACACTCGCTTTACTTAGACGTCACAATTGGAGTTCCATACTTGCCTTAAAAAAACAAAAACTTGAAGTTGCCACTTTCCTAGATGTTAAAATAGGGGAACGCTTTTCATCAACACATCACCCTCACTTAAGTTATAAAGTAACTTTATAAAAAAATTTAAGTGACATAAATAAAATATCAACCTATCAACCTTAGAGCTCACCAAGACACTGAACTAAAAATAATTGCACCTAAAATAAGAGAAGGTAGAAGCCAAGACCAAGTGCTAAAAATAACACTTACTAAAAATAGCCATATGCTAAAACTAGATAATATGTCGAAATACTCTAAAACAATCTACTAGAGCTCTCCTTAGGAAACTAATTCCCCTAACCACATCCACTTAGCTTACGAGAACCCAAGAATAGGCTAATAGAAACCTCATATTGAAGCAGGGGTGAAAAAGGGACATTACATATACAAATGAATAATTTCGCCAAAACTAGCAGAATATTGTATTTTTTAGATCTGCCTATACTAAGACTAGCACATGGATGTCTCATAACACCCTTAACATTTTCTAGTATACAAGAAATAGTTTTATATCATGAAACTTGCTAATTACTACAAAAATTATATCGATTTTTTAATTAATATTACTAGAGGGAACTCTAGGTCTATTTTAAGGAGCTTAAACACCTCTAGAACTTGTTATTCTATGATTAATGGCTAATTAATGAATACAAATACTATAATTTTGAGTAAGCCAAAATCCCTTGGTGATGTACTTGACTTTGGTCACCTTGTAGGAGTAATAATTTAAATTTTCAATAACTTTTAAAATTTCCCTATATTTAATTGTCATCCTCCAAAAGTGCCCTGCCATCAAAGAAATGCATTTTCACATGAAATGTGGTTACTATCCTAAAAACACCAGCGTGGTTACTATCCTAAAAACACCATGGAACATAGTGTTGGTGTTTCCAACTGATTACTCCAGAGTTCCTCTATGAGAGGCCAATCTCAATCTCCAAGGCCTTGGATCAGTGGACCAACTGACAGAGTGATGACTAGGGATAAGGGACTAATCACACTATCTACACTTTAGGCTCTGTAAAACCAAGATGGGTATCCCTTATAGTAGCATTATTGATACCTTCAATTTTATGTGATGCTACAACATATATGTTCTTAGACTATTATGTGAGTTGGCAGACTTTAAACCTCATAGGATGTGACCTTCATCCTTGTGCAATTCTGATCACAATGAGAACTAACTATCATATGTACTTGAAAGCAGAAAATGAATAAAATAAAATGGTTATTATATTGTTTGATAAAACTTTCTCCTTGCCATAATTAGTAACACAATATTATGATCAATGTGTTGTCCATTGGGCTGGATACTAGATGAACCATTATTACAATACAAAATATGCATATTCTGCACCATTCTTTGCCTGGTATGATTGATACTGGATATCAATCATAGAATGAAATGAATTTCACAATTGTATCTCAATACTTGATCTCTACATAGAATCATTTTGAATAAAAATAGCAAATTTAATCCTCTACTTTAGAAGAAGCTGAAATTTATTCAAACTCATCAACTCAATGAAGAGATATGAACCCAAAACCCTTGATTTCATTAATTCATATAAGATTCTGGATAACAAGCATAAAGAAACAACTTAGAAATCATTGAATTGGATTTCAAGATGTTTATATATAAAAAGAAAAACATGTGCACATATCCTTTGCAAAATTTTACTGCGTAGGACATGAGATTGAGTCACAATATCGGGGCGTGTGCACAAAGATGGTGGTCAGAAAAGTGGACACCACCCAAAAAAAACATGGAAAAACAAGCAGCGCGTACGCAGTTTTAAAATTTGAAATTCCCATGTACGCGCTTAGGTTTGTTCTTCCTGAGCCTAGAAAAGGTAGCGCGTATGCACTGCTTTTTGGAAAATGAGGGCGTACGCGCTACGCCTAGGAAAATGAGTACGTATGCACTAATAATCCAAATAAAATTGCGTACGCGATGCCTGGTAAAAAAAGTTTTTAAAAAAAAACTGGGTCTCATTTACCCGTGAATCGTGTTTTTAACTTCGCTTTTTCCCCATTTTCTCACCTAAACTGCGAACGGGGTGCTAGATTTGTCCTCCAGGCTATGGATCAAGGTTAGTTTTTGTTTATTTTTGTCTTTCTTTCCGGTCTATGCAATTTGTTTTACATTTTGAATTTAATTTCATTAATTTTGATTAGGTTTTTTCATTTTTTGTTTCAAAAACCAGATTCTTCTAATCCGAAACAAGAACAACCAAATGCACCTCCTGAAAACCCACAAGAACAACCAAATGCACCTCCTGAAAACACACAAGAACAACCCCCAATTCCTCCTTTTGACTGCACAACCGAAACACATGAAGAATTAATTAATCAGTTAGGAAAAAATACGTCTAAAATCAATAGACTGATTGTAAAATTGAAAACTTCTGAACTTGACCATCATCAATCCCTCGCCACTAGCCTAGAAACATTAGCTAGTGGTGCCATAGCTGTTTCCATAGAAATTACCAAATGGGGAAGCTTTAGGGATAGGTGTCGTCAATTCTATGTCAATGGGCTATCATATGATGGAGTAAAAAACAAAAATATTTCTAAACAACAAATATGTGCCCTTTTTGTTGATCGCAAAACTGGTCAGTCATTACCTCTTAATGCAAAGAGGTTTCCCATACATTGGTGTACCAATGCACAGATGAAGAATCTTTTTTGGCAGAGGTGGTGGATGGTCTTTGATGATCCACCTTGTAATAATTATGAGGTGCCATTATATTTTTTGAGAAAAATATATTGTGAGTTTGTGCTCAATGTGCGGCCAAACTATTTTGACATGAGAGAGTTTCATGGTAGAGGTGGTGGCTCTGCCCAAGATAGACCTGGAGCCTGTAGGAGATTAGCCACGGAGAGTCGCCGCCCCCTAGCACCCAAACCCAAGGTGCATCAGGCTGTCCCATTAGAGCTGAAAGAGTCAATGGAGCTATAGACTCTTCAGGTGGCCACAACATTGACTGGTGCCATCATCCAACATGGGACGTCATTAGCACACCCTATTGTATTGGATGATGAGCCGTTAGAGGGCGACAGAGAGCCCATCAAGCATATGTGTGTCAGTTGCTTGGGGACATGCTCGGGGATAGATGATGCAGTCGGTGCAAATGGATATTCATATCATCTATGCACGATTTGTGGTTGTAGATGTCAGGCTCACACGGTTGAGGATGTCACGTTGATAGATGAGTTGATGGACATGGTGTTTGCCCATGAGCCACAGACACAAGTGTGTTGATTTGAATTCATAACATTTTATTTATTAGTCACTTTAAATTTGTAATTACATAAATGAATTTTCATTTATACATCGATTTAAATTGAGATAAATAATATGCATTTCAGGATGCAGCAGCGGTATCCCATACACCTCCCCCAGTTACTATAGCTGCAACTTCGATGCCTGAGGTATAAATTTTGTAACATTTTAAAATAGAATAGTACACTTTGAATTCAAAAAAATACAAGATATACTAACTATCTTTAATGCTTGGTCCAATTTCTGGTTTGTAGGTGTTGACAGGGGATGAAATGTCCCAGATTGATGAAATCACGCTCTCAGGGATCGATTTTGGCCTACAAGGCTATACGGTATCATATTTTGTACAACTCTTTTTATGTATTGTTTTGATGGAATATGCAAGTCATTCCATTTTAGATTTTTAAAATTATGTTTAATTTATTATCTATACTAATATCTCATGTTAATTTTGTGTTTTTAGGGCACCCCCTCCACGTCTAGGGCTCGTCCTAAGAAAAAGAATTCCTCAAAAATGCCAAAACGTGTGAAGAAGGTAATTGAACACATTTTTAGTTGTACAATTGTTTGAAAATGTTGAAATCAAGTATTAGTTGGGGTTTGTAGATTGATTAGTGTTTTTTGTCTATTTTACATGTACAACGGCCATTGAGCTTTGTGGATATGTTGAATGCACCTGATTCGCCCGCAGATCAAGAGAGGGTGGAGGTATGTATCTCTACTTTATTTTCTTGATTTCATGATTATATGCACGCGTACATGTGAACTTGTGATATATTATAATCTTATATTTTTTTCATACAGGAAATATCCATACCTATTTCGTCAATGGCGAACCCTCCTCCTTGCACTAGAGAAGCATCTCAAGATCCAGTACACTTTTGTTTGATATGTAAAATTAATTGTTTTTAACCTTCAATACTTATCATTATATTGATTGTATTTAATCTTTGTACATTTTTTGTATAGGTAATAGCAACAGTTTCTACATCGATGGTGAGCCATCCTCAATCCATTGGAGAAGCATCTCAGGCACAGGTATGTCATTGTTCTTTATATTATAGCTTTTAAGTGTTTTTGATATATTTATGTTAGTACATTGTATTAATTGTACATTTAATCTACAATAGACTCCTTCGCGGTATGGCCATAACGTGGATCCATTTAAGTGTGTCTTCAAGAAAACTCCTAAGAGTGACAAGGAGAGAAGAGCGAAGACATTAGCTCCTCGATCAGTCGATGAGGTCATCTACATTTCAATTGCAAAGGAATTAAAGTTAAATGCATAGTTATGTTGTTAATTGTGAACTATTTTCTACAAAAGAATTCTAACTTGGCTTTTGAATTGTGGTTTTGCAGCCATCTACAGAGCCATGTACTGCACCGAAGAGGCTTGATTTTGATGATCCACCACAAGTTTAGGATCATATAGTGTTAGTTTTGATCATAGAATGACCAATACATGTAGATATATTCTACATTTTTATTGTATATCGATTTGGACATGGCATATGCCACATTTTTGTAATACTTGTATTGACTTGGCAGACATGCCTTTTATATATATATATATATATATATATATATAAGTATCGATATTCGATCCAATAAATGTGTAATGAGTTCATTATTTTGTATTCATTATATTTTGTGGTTGTCCTTTTATAAATTTAAATGAATATTTGCATATGTAATCAACAATATGAATATAAACAACAAAAATATATGATATAAAACATTGCAATCGTGGAATATGATTTGATAAAATTTCTAAAATGTTGAATTAACCCTACAAAACTCCTTGTATTCAGTTCATTATTGTGTATTTGTTGTATTTGGTGGCTGCCCTTTTATAAATTTAAATGAATATTTGCATATGTAATTAACAATATGAATATAAACAACAAAAATTGACAATATGAATATAAACAACAATGTGTTTGGTGCGAGAGCACCCTCACGCTCGCAAAGGTCAAATTTTGTTTGTCGTGTGCACAAACCGCCGTCGTGAGCGCATCCAGGTAGGCAGTTTTACACTAGGCATGCCCCTGTCATGCATCCCACAGCACCAGAACATCGAGAGTCATACCCTACCGGTGCGATCTCTCAAGTGCCCTAAGTCCAAAAAATTGTCAAAATTTGACAAACTGTTTCTTCCAATCCAAGACATATACGGTCGATCTGTTTGATCCCGTGGGGTTGCGTGAGGCTCCTCTACAATGGCCTATCTCAATTTTCAATGACTCGGAGCCATTTTCAATTAGTAGCATTTTTTCGCCTGCTCCAAAAATTGTCAGTTGTTTGCATGGAAAAGTTGCAAGATTGGCTAGAATTGATTTGGTTCATCATGTGCATAAACCAACGTCGTGAGCGCATCCAGGTGGGCAGGTTTACACTAGGCATGCCCCTATCGTGCATCACAAAGCACCAGAACGTCGAGAGTCATACCCTACCAATGCGATCTCTCAAGTGCCCCGAGTCCAAAAAATTATCAAAATTTGACGGACTGTTTCTTCCAATCCAAGACACATACGGTCAATCTGTTTGATCCCATGGGGTCGCGTGAGGCTCCTCTACAATTCTCTATCTCTGTTTTCGATGACTCGGAGCCATTTTAAATTAGTAGCATTTTTTCGCCTGCTCCAAAAACCGTCAGTTGCTTGCAAGGAAAAGTTGCAAGATTGGCTAGAATTGATTTAGTTCGTCGTGTGCACAAATCGACGTCGCGAGCGCATCTGGGTAGGTAGGTTTATGCTAGGAATTCCCCTATCGTGCACCCCAAAGCACCAGAATGTCGAGAGTCATACCCTACCGGTGCGATCTCTCAAGTTCCCTAAGTCCAAAAAATTATCAAAATTTGATAGACTATTTCTTCCAATCCAGGACACATACGATCGATCTGTTTGATCTCGTGGGGTCGCATGAGGCTCCTCTACAATGGCCTATCTCGGTTTTTGACGACTCGGAGCCATTTTCAATTAGTAGCATTTTTTCACCTGCTCCAAAAACCGTCAGTTGCTTGAAAGGAAAAGTTGCAAGATTGGCAAGAATTGATTCGATTCATCGTATGCACAAACCGACGTTGCGAGTGCATCCGGGTGGGCAGTTTTATGCTAGGAATTCCCCTGTCGTGCATCCCAAAGCACCAGAACATCGAGAGTCATACCCTACTGGTGTGATCTCTCAAGTGCCTTGAGTCCAAAAAATTGTCAAAATTTGACGGACTATTTCTTCCAATCCATGACACATACGGTCAATCTGTTTGATCCCGTGGGGTCGCGTGAGGCTCCTCTACAATGGCCTATCTCGGTTTTTGACGACTCGGAGCCATTTTCAATTAGTAGCATTTTTTCATCTGCTCCAAAAATCGTCAGTTGCTTGCAAGGAAAAGTTGTAAGATTGGCTAGAATTGATTCGGTTCATCGTATGCACAAACCAACGTTGCGAGTGCATCCGAGTGGGTAGTTTTACGCTAGGAATTCCCCTGTTGTGCATCCCAAAGCACCAGAACATCGAGAGTCATACCCTACCGGTGTGATCTCTCAAGTGCCCTGAGTCCAAAAAATTGTCAAAATTTGACGGACTATTTCTTCCAATCCATGACACATACGGTCAATCTGTTTGATCCTGTGGGGTCGTGTGAGGCTCCTCTACAATGACCTATCTCGGTTTTCGATGACTCGGAGCCATTTTCAATTAGTAGCATTGTTTTGCCTGCTCCAAAAACTGTCAGTTGCTTGCAAGGAAAAGTTGCAAGATTGGCTAGATTTGATTCGGTTCATCGTATGCACAAACAGACGTTGCGAGCGCGTCCAGGTGGGCAGGTTTACACTAGGCATTCCCCTGTCATGCATCCCAAAGCACCAGAACATCGAGAGTCATACCCTACCGGTGCGATCTCTCAAGTGCCCTGAGTCCAAAAAATTGTCAAAATTTGACGGATTGTTTCTTCCAATCCAGGACACATATGGTCAATCTGTTTGATCTCGTGGGGTTGCATGAGGCTCCTCTACAATGGCCTATCTCGGTTTTTGAAGACTCGGAGCCATTTTCAATTAGTAGCATTTTTTTGCCCGCTCCAAAAACTGTCAGTTGCTTGCAAGGAAAAGTTGCAAGATTGGCTAGAATTGATTTGGTTCATCGTGTGCACAAACCGACATCGCGAGCGTGTCTGGATGGGAAGTTTTATGCTAGGCATGCCCCTGTCGTGCATCCCAAAGCACTGGTGCGATCTCTCAAGTGCCCTGAGTCCAAAAAATTGTCAAAATTTGACGGACTATTTCTTCCAATCCAAGATACATAAGGTCAATCTGTTTGATCTCGTAGGGTTGCGTGAGGCTCCTCTACAATGTCCTATCTCAGTTTTTGACGACTCGGAGCCATTTTCAATTAGTAGCATTTTTTTGCCTGCTCCAAAAACCATCAGTTGCTTGCAAGGAAAAGTTACAAGATTGGCTAGAATTGATTCGGTTCATCGTATGCACAAACCGACGTTGCGAGCGCGTCCGAGTGGGTAGGTTTACGCTAGGCATGCCCATATCGTGCATCCCAAAGCACCAAAACTTCGAGAGTCACACCCTACCGACGCAATGTAGAAGTTGCTTGACAACTTTTTTGACTATTTTTTTTACAACAATGACAATTTTTGCTCAAATTGTATCTAGTCTCAATCTATGACCCCTATGACCCGATAATGACTCAAATAATTATCCATGATTATACAAGAATCAAGAATGCCCATGATTGACCAGGGACACATCACATATACTCAAAACATTGACACACAAAATAGTCACAAAACATTGTCACATATTATTCAAAAATTTGCCTCTAAATATGGTCAAATCAGCTCTTGGCTATTTGATTATACAAAAAATTGTCTTACAAATCATCTCATGGGCTTTTATACAAAATTTGACATTACAATATGTGTGATTCAGCTCATCGCCATTTTAATATACAAATCATCTCATGAGCTTTTATACAAAATTTGGCATTACAATATGCGTGATTCAGCTCATCACCATTTTAATATACAAATCATCTCATGGGCTTTTATACAAAATTTGGCATTACAATATGTGTGATTCAGCTCATCATCATTTTAATATACAAAATTTGGCATGTACATATGTACAAATCAGCTCATTGCCACTTAAATATACAAAATTATGCCCCTAAACATGTAAAAATCAGCTCATGCGCATTTATATATACAAAAAATGAATATAGAACAATTTGTCGATGATTTATACAAAATTCTCAAAATCATTCTACTCTGAACCGTAGAATCAATCAAGTGAGCCTTCAGGATCGACTCTAACCCGTATTGTGTCAAGTATTGCCTCGTGGTCAGATTCACGAACTTTCCATAAAATCTTGTTATGAGGTCTACCATGATACTTCATCAAATGCATATTTGTTGCAACAACAAGGTTAGAGAAATGAAGAATATGTCTATGTGTTTCAATGTCCTTGAACAACCAAACATCATAATTCTTGATAGGGTATCTCCGAAGCCATGTTTCTGTCACGACAACAGACCCTATTGGGTACTCAATACCCTCTCCGTCAATGATTGTGATTGTCAATTTTCTTTTAGGCTCAACACAACGACACAAATAGTAATCTGTTCCTTCTTCATTGTTCTCTTCTGCAACAACTACATACACATGACCTGCATTTTATAAAGTGTTAATTAATACCAAAAATAAAGTATGATGTATAACAAAATGAACCAAAAATAATACTTGCAAAAAAATTAACTCAAAAAATCACCTAAATCCACTAGGTCGGATACATGGACAAAATCCACTGATGTCTCCATCTGGCTCAATTGTAGTGCTTTGGGAATTTGATATGAATCAATGGGAACCAACAGTCTACAAGACCATTTGTCAACCCACTCTTCTGATTCACATTCTTCCCACAAACAATACATGCATGAAGAGCAAAAACATACCATCTGTCTCGTATAAATTACCAGTGAACTTGAATTTGAACTCATAAATGAGTGCATGTCACTCGATCCTGCAACTGTACAATAATCTAGATAATTTTCAATGTTAAATTTAGTGATCAACCAAAAATATCTACGAACCAATGACGTACCTGGATTACCTGGACCCATCATAGACTTACACCATCGCATAATTATTTTTGCATCTACCAACTCAACACCATCTTCGTACTTCAATTCTTCCCTAGCTAGGGCTCTTTTCACACATGCTCCTGCACCATCGTGCTCTCCCTTACCATGTCCAGCCTCAGTGAAATTCCAAAAATATTGTACACCGCTTATCACATGCATCCTTGTCAATCAATAAAACATCCTTGCATTCTTGAATTGTGCGATGCAATTATCTGACCATATTAAGTGTCGGTTGTATCATATGTTCCTTTCCCTTAAACTATCATAGAAAACTTTAAAGCATCCTTGTACAAACTCTGATGAATGAGTGCATTCATCACTTATGTAGAAGTGATACTCTCTTACAACCTTTCTATCCTCCTCTGTGCTATCATCTGCATGCATGAATGCTATGTGTACAAAAATAGAAACTTGTGTAGAGTGATAATACATGGATTGCACTTCATTTTGAGGTTGTAGTGTATAATTTTCAGTGAAATCAACGATAGAGACAATGGTGCCAAGAGGAAATGTGTCCTTACATAACTTGAATTGCTCATCTAACCATCGAGCTCTATGTGTATGCATTATGTACTCATAAACTAGTTTCTCTTGAAACATTTTCATAAATTGAGCTACACATATATCATTTTTCACTAGCTCACATCTCTTCAAATCTTTTCCATCTTTAACTCCATATGTGACTGTCTTGTATTTTCCGAAAGAAACTAGTTTCGTACCAATTTCATGTGTGCTCTCCAAATGTATGCATCTTGGTAAACGTTGTAAACCACTACATATAGCACAAGAACCTTTGAAACAAGGCATCTTATAATAAATGCAACCATCATGTCTATTACATAACACACTTGAAATAAATTATCTTGCCGACTTAGGAGGTGCTTGTATATTACATTCCTGCAAAACATCGTTAGTGTGCAAAGTAGAACAAATATGACGAAAAGTATCATAATGTATGGAAAATTCAATATGCATCCTACAACAACACGTGGTGCGTACATGATTAATCTTAATATAAAAAGGTTTTGTCATTTCAAAAAATCTTTGAGAAATTTTTATTTGAGGAAACTTTTGAAGGAATCTTTCATAAAATTTAGTTTGAGTCATATCCAAATAGTGTTTCCCATGTGGCTCACAATTTTTAGACCCAAATCGCCTTCTAACAACATCTCTTTGGTTGGGCGATACTCTTGTGTTGTCATGCCAAAAAATTTCAATTAATGTTTTTAGTGCATCTACAACAACCTTGTCTTTGTGTGGTAGTTTACCCGAGAATGCCCAAAGAGAATTATTGTTAGGTTCCTCTATTTGTTCTCGCCTCTTTAATGCTTTACTTAATATTGTTCTACTAATGTTTAATGACTTACTTGGTTTTCTTATCAAACGATCTTTTTTTATTTTCTTTCTCATTATGGTCGATGTAATGACATGTCGAGTAGCATTAGAATCTTTATATGTGATTTTGAACCAATAGATTGATATGCATCAAATAGATTTCTGACAATAGTTCTTTCACTGTCACTTTCAGATGATCTTAGGCTTAAAATTTTCATTGTCTCTCTAAAATTCAAATTTTTAATCATTTGAACAATTAATTGACATCTTGTGGTTTGATTTAAGTTTTTAAAATGATTTTGCCATACTCTTTTAACCATTCTCCTACAAGTTCGTTCATTCATTTTATTGGGCATTGACTTCAATATATTCTCATCAATGTCAATTAGATACTTTGGTTTCCTACGAATGATTGTAGGAGGTGTTAACATCAGTGCATTATGTACATTCAATTCATCAAGTAGAGAAGGTGTAATATGTTCATCATTTAATTGATTATTCAATGCGGTATCTTCTTCAATTGCATTAGGTTCAAACAGTAAATTATCAAATGTTTCTTCTTCAATTGCATTAGGTTCAAACGGTAAATTATCAAATGTTTTCTTCTTCAATTGCATTAGGTGCATTATATTCATTTGGTAAATCAAATTGAGATGTTGAGGATGACATACCTTCTTCTCCCATTGTTCTTATGTCACACAATTTCTTCATACGCTGCCTTAGTCTTTCCTTTTGAGCCTCTCATTGTTCCATCGTTCCTCGCTTGTTCTTTCCCATGGTTGATATCGGTTGACCTAAATAGAATCATATTACATATATATGTAAAGAAAAGTTCAAAAATAAATAAATAACCATAAATATGCATCTTATCACTATTTTTTGGAATCAAACTATTAAACAATCACAATTCAATCATTTGAAACCATGCAAAAACAAAAAACTAATAAAAACAACAATTCAATCATTTGAAATCATGCAAAAATAAAAAATTCACTTACTTTTATGTATACAACAGTGATACAAGTGCAGACACAGTTCCAGTGGGGCCTTCAACAACCTCAAAAACTTCTTTTGAGGCCGTTGAGAACTCTCGGGCAACTAAAACTATGTCTATAAACTACGTACGCGCTGTTAGACCATAAAATGTTGACAAGCCCAACGATATTCTTTTTTCCCATTCTCGGCTGATAAGTAGCGCGTACGCACTACTAAGCCTAAAAAATGTTATCGCAAGGTAACAAATAATGGGAATAGTACCTCGTACACGCTTATGAGTAATAAGTACCCGCGCACGCGCTACTAAGCCTTAAAAAAGTTATGGCAGGGCAGGGAACTAATAGTTTCAGTACCTCATACACGCTATTAAGAGAGGTAGAGAGAGAGAGAGAGAGAGAGAGAAAGAGGAGGGGGGTGGGAGAGAAAAAGGGGTATGGAGGAAGGGAGAGGGAGAGAGAGAGGGAGAGAGGGAGAGAAGAGGGGGGGAAGGGAGAGAGAGGAGAGGAGAGAGAGAGAGAGGGAGAGAGGGAAGGATGGAAGGAGAGAGAGAGAGAGAGAGAGAGAGAGAGAGGGGCGAGAGAGAAGAAGGGGTATGGAGAAGGGAGAGGAGAGAGAGAGAGGGAGAGAGGGGAGAGAAGAGGGGGGGAAGGGAGAGAGAGGAGAGGGAGAGAAGAGGGGGGGGAAGGGAGAGAGAGGAGAGGGAGAGAGAGGGAGAGAGAGAGAGGGAGGAGAGGGGAAGGAGGGAGAGGGAGAGGAAGGGAGAGAAGGAGAGAAGAGGGGGGAAGGAGAGAAGAGGGAGGGAGGAGAGGGTGAGAGAGAGGGAGAGAAGAGGGGGGAAAGGGAGAGAGAGGGTGAGAGGTAGAGGGAGAGGGGAGAGAGAGAGAGGTAGAGGAAGGGAGAGAGAGAGAGAGAGAGAGAGAGGAGAGAGAGAGAGAGAGAGAGAGAGAGAGAGAGAGAGGGAGGAGGGGAGGAGGGAGGAGGAGGAGGGAGAGGAGAGAGAGAGGGAGAGAAGAGAGAGGGGGAGGGGGGAGGGAGAGAAGAGGGGAGGAAGGGAGAGGTAGAGGGAGGGAGAGAGGGAGAGAAGAGGGAGAGAGAGAGGGATAGAGGAGGGAGGGACGGAGGGAGGGAGAGGAGAGAGAGAGGGAGAGAAAAGGGGGGGAAGGGAGAGAGGGAAGGAGGGAAGGAGGGAGAAGGAGAGAGAGGGAGAGAGGGAAAGAAGAGGGGGGGAAGGGGAGAGAGAGGGAGAGAGGTAGAGGTAGAGGGAGAGAGAGGGAGAGAGAGAGAGAGGGGGGGGGGAGAGGAGAGGGGAGAGAGAGGGAGAGAAGAGGGGGGAAGGGAGAGGTAGACGGAGGGAGAGAGGGAGAGAAGAGGGGGGAGGGAAGGTAGAGAGAGGGAGAGAGGGTGGGAGAGAAGAAGGGGTATGGAGGAAGGGAGAGGGAGAGAGGAAAAGAGGGAGAGGGAGGGAGGGAGAGGGGAGATGGAAGGAGGGAGAGAGAGAGAGAGAGAGAGAGAGAGAGAGAGAGGGGGGGGGGAGAGAGGATGAAGAGGGAGAGAGAGGGAGATAGGGGAGGGAAGGTAGAGAGAGGGAGAGAGGTAGAGGGAGGGGAGAGAGGGAGAGAAGAGGGGGGGTGGGAGAGAGAGAGAGAGAGAGAGAGAGAGAGAGAGAGAGAAGGGGTATGGAGGAAGAGAGAGGGAAGGAGGGAGAGGGAGAGAGAGGGAGAGAGGGAGAGAAGAGGGGGGGAAGGGGAGAGAGAGGGAAGGAGAGTAGAGGGGGGAGGGAGAGGGAGGGAGAGAAGAGGGGAGAGGGAGAGAGAGGGAGAGAGGGAGAGAAGAGGGGGGGGGAAGGAGAGAGGTAGAGGGAGGGGAGAGAGGGAGAGAAGAGGGGGGAGGGAAGGTAGAGAGAGGGAGAGAGGTAGAGGGAGGGAGACGAGAGAGAGAAGAGGGGGGTGGCGAGAGAAGAAGGGGTATGGAGGAAGGGGGAGAGAGAGAGAGAGAGAGAGAGAGAGAGAGAGAGAGCGGAGAGAGAGAGAGAGAGAGAAGGGGTATGGAGGAAGGGAGAAGGGAGAGAGGGAAAGGGGGGAGAGGGAGAGAGAGGAGAGAGAGGGAGAGAAGAGGGGGGAAGGGAGGGAGAGGGAGAAAGAAAGAGGGAGAGAGGGAGAGAAGAGGGGGGGAAGGGAGAGGTAGAGGGAGGAGAACGAGAGAGAGAACGAGGGGGGAGGGAAGGTAGAGAGAGGGAGAGAGGTTGAGGGAGGGAGAGAGAGAGAGAGAAGAGGGGGGTGGCGAGAGAAAGAAGCGGTATGGAGAGAGACGAGAGAGAGAGAGAGGGAGGGAGAGGGCAGCAGAAGAGAGTGGGGAGAGGGGGGAGAGTAGGGGGAGGGAAGGGAGGGGTCTTAAGGGGTCACGGATACACATATGACCTCTTCAGTCCAACAATACGACCCTCTCAATGACACCTAAGGGGTCATATGGTGGGCTAATAAAATGATATATTAAATTTAAAGTTATAAATAGAACCATCATACACTGAGACTCCAAGCGAACAACCAACGAGGCTTCACTAAAAAGTAAGTGTAAGAGCTTGACCTAACCCTAAGAGTACTGCCTAAGTTCTAAAACATATGATGCTATTAAATTTGCAAGGTTATAAGACTGATCTCGATTGTGACTATAGGAATTACACACTTGATTTCTTTCATGGGTATGTACCATTCCAAGCTGTTTGACAAGTGATGATCATCATATACAACCACTGCCATGCATACAACAAACTTTAACTTCTTTAGGTGACAGGCGTAGTGTAACAACATGGGAACTCTTGCATACCCACCACTATCATTCTACAAGACATCATCTGTGTTACTCTCCCTCTTTCTCTTCCTACCTGTTGTTTTCTTCTGAAAAACATATTGCAGGTACTCTGACTCATCATGTTGCTTTGTTGACACTATTTTCCACATCTGCTCAGCTCATTAAAAACACATTCGAGAAGAATATTGCTACAGGTTTCCTTTTTTGTCACAGTAATACACCCATGGTTCAATTTCAAATCCTATTCCTCCTATTCAATATACACACAAAAATCCATCAGTCAATTTTTTAAGGAGAGGATACATGATAAAAATCAAAGAGGAAGTTGCAGACAAGAAATAAATTCACTTACTTCTATAGAAGTGCAAACACAGTTGCAATGGGGTATGGAGGGAGGGAGGGAGAGAAGAAGAGAAAGAGGGATGGGGTATGGAGAAGGGGAGAGAGAGAGACACCTTGTATGCGTTTGAGAGGGGGAGACAATACACTTACACGTGTATATATATGTTTAATATATTATATATATACATATATATGTATATAAACATATTATATATACAATGTCATATTATACACATATTATATATTACATATATTATATGTATATACACATTATATATAGAATATCATATTATACAATAGTGCGTACACGCTATTTATAGGGAAACAAGCGCGTACGCGCTGCTTACACTATAAGTACCCCCGTACGCGCTTTTCAAACCATAAGTACCCCCATACGCACTTTTGACTATTTAGGCTTGGAAATAGGCCTGGATGACCAAGCTACGGATTGGAAGTTTGATTTCCCTCCATTTCTCTCATTTTTGACGTGTTTTATTTTATTAACTTGGTTTATCGACTTTGTCATCATCAGGTTTACACTTCATAAAGTGGGTATTTCTAAAATTGCCACCATATTTTCACCCATCTTCTGAGCTTTCTAACCATATAATTTGTTTTCAATTTGAACAACAATAACATATTATTAATGAATTTCTTTTACTAGAGTCTCCATAGTTCTCACAGACATAGGTGCACCATTTTTTGAATAACTTTTGATATACTTATCCAAATTTTAAAAAAATTATATATTATTGTAGTGCACTTGATTCTTTACAATTTAAAAAAAAAAATTGTATCTTCGATTTGTTTAGTGCAACTTATGCTTCGCGCACGAACAGGTACCTAATTTTCAGGATGTGCTCGATTGGAAAAATCATAAAAAAAAAATACTCAATAAAAAATTACAAAAAAAATACACATCTTCTAGTGCTCACTCTTAACTATCTTTCTACCAAAGGATTTGTCAAAATACTAAATCTAACTATGACTTTTTTGATGCGCACGTCAGACACTATGTTATGTTTTTCAAAAAAAATCAGGGTCATTTTTTCGTGCGCGAAGGATTTGACCCCTTAATCTTATCCAATTTTGAAAAAGTTTAGTAGTTTGGAAACTAGATTCAAAGTACTACAATATTTGTTCTTTGATTATCTTCATATCTTGAGTGGATGACTTTCAAATTTTGCCTCAAGTTTAGGTTCACCTGATTTCAGAAAAAAAGTGTCCACTTATACCCCCCTTTTTGACCACCATCTTTGTGCACTTACTCATCACACTGCAAAATTTATGAACAATGTTGCATACCATTCACCCTTGGTGAATATTACAACAACACACAAGCTTCTCTAAATTAAGTAGATTGTTTATTTTTTGTCTTGAGGAAGGAGCTCCAGAATAAGACCCTGATTATTCTCTTATAGAAAATATGAGGATGCAACAAGCTTCGGGCCTTTTACAATATAAAAAATTAGGTAATTGACTGACATGAATAAGACAAACAAATTTTGGGCTTCCTGACATAGATAGACATTACTCTTTGTTTCTCTATAGGTGGTAGATGTTGGAGATGGTCTAGAATCCTCCTTCTCGTTGCTCGAGCTCCCTTATTAGGTTGAAAAGAGTGATAACTTTGCAGACCTATTTAATGCACAGTGACAGAGAGCAGTTTACAAGTTCTTCTCAAAGATATGCAATTAATAAGTAGGATAAAGATCAAAATCTTTAGACAGAAGTAAAGCTTGGTGTTTTAACCAATAAATTCACCATTTGAAATCTCCTGCATTCGAGATTGTACAATTATCTCCTTTGAGAACTTTCAATTTCCCAAAATGGAGGATTCTATCATTTATATGGTTAGGGTTTTGCTTAAGCCTATTGAAATAGTAATTAAAACTTTGAAATTAGGCTCAAGCCAGAAACAGGGTAATCAAACGCTTATTCACAATCGAGAAACACACAAAAGGCAATATGAAGGATATGGCGAGTGCAATAAGAACATTGTGACAACCCTTATCACACAAACCTTAATTATGATAGCAAGGAATTACAAAGAGATTCAAAGCATATCTAGAGCACTGAAAATGTGAAATTGAGCATGATGATGCCAATATAGCTGAAGAAATTTTGATCATCGGGCAATTGAATTCATTTGTTGCAGGCACATAAGCTGGTGTGGTGGCAGGAGATAGTCGTTACAATTCATATTTGAACGTTGGGGCCCCAACAACAAAATACAGGTGAGTCGGCGATAAATGAAAACTTGGCACGTAGAAACTTTATTTATTTTTTATTCATTATCACCTCTTCGAGCTTTCTCGATACTGCAGAATTAACTTTAGTGCCTTCTTTGTTCAATTGCATGATCGTGCGGAAATCCTTCAAAAGTGCCTTCTTCTACCCGACTTAGAAGATGGGAGCATAGGACCCACACCCTTATGACGTGGGTCATCCATCCATGTGTCCATGCTCTTATTGGTTCAAGTGTTTGTTGTCATCCCTTGTGGGCCCTACGTGCCACATGTGAGTTCAACCTTTTTCTGTATGCTCTAAAGTTGGAGAGAATTGGTGATAACTCCTTTGCTATAGGTTCAACTGTAGCTCCAACTCTGATCTTCCATTTGGTAACCTTTTGGCTAGCCTCAACAAATATAACACACATTACAAATTGGTACTGTGCTGACGTCACCGCACAAGTTGTCGATCATTAGGCAGCTTCCATCGGAGAATCGGGCTATTGAGCTCTTTAAGAACCATGGAACAATAGAACGTCTGTGCCAAAAGATCCTAGAAGTGTGATCGGTCAATATGAGACTTGTGAGGGGGCGCATTGACACAACACTATCGGGGATCAGAGATCAGGTGGAACGAAGCTTGGTGGCAATGGGAGCTAATGAGTTACACTTCCATCAGGGGGCGATAAGCCAATAAAGCAAGGGTAGGGCCCCTTTAGACATAAGTGAGACTTGAAGCCTAAAACAAGGTTGATCGGTTGATCGAACATTTTTGAAACTAAAGCATATGAAATGCGACCCAAAATGAAAAGGGACTTCAAGACCAAAGGGGATATTCCGACTTAGTAAATGACAGGTAACAAAGACCAGGGTTTAGAGTTTATGGGATTTAGACCAAAAACATTGTAGTAGATATAAACCTTAAACCCATGGCGGACAAAAAAAATCAAAAAGCATCCCAACACATAGATGCCATAAGGCTCACAGCTCCATGGAATCAATGAGAATATAGGCAACATAAATGCTAGTAAAGTCAAATTTTCATTTTAGGTGCAATTGAGATGAATACAATAGATTCTTCAAGAATAGGGATTTGCTTGCCTCCGTGGTCTGGTACTTGACGTGTAACTTTGAACTTGACATGTAACTTTGACCACAAGTATGTAGTAGATTCTTTATTGCAAACTTCAAGAATCAATTCATCTCCAATAGACAAGTTTAGCATCAATAAGGATTCATTATGAAACTTGTCATAATCATTAGTATTGATGTCTATGCTATTCTCTTTTTTTAGTAGAATTTTTGCAAGATTCCTCTACTTACAAATTGTGAGGATTTTATGACTCCAAACATTGTAATCAATGTGAATCAATTTAGTGACTCAAGTAGCAGCCAAGCTTGGATGTTCGTCGCCATCTGAAATTTGTCAATTCCAATAGGTGTACACAATTTGTATGGAAACAAATTGTGATTTGCCAAAATCACTAGCTTTACCACTTCGCTAAATTACGAGCTTGAATTCAGAATATTTCTATGGGATAATTGCATCTACTTTTTAGCAAGGGTTTCGTAAAGTATTTTTAGAACTCGTGTGGATTTGGATTTGCTTGCATAAACACATGCCACAAGCCTAAATCTTGATGCACAACTTCTTTGGCAGCAACAAAACCAAATTGTGCCTTAACCTACGCTTTAGTCTCCAGCACCCAAAAATCAAGTACTTTTTCATGAAGAATAATGTGTAGTGGAGATAATGGTGTGATTTTTCCATTCAAACACAATTGCTCGAGAGTCAGAGTCACAAGGATGATTAAAAAAAACACCTATTTGTGTGTCAAGGAGATTAGCTCCATGTACGTGGGCACCACAAATGGCTTTTGACAACTCTTGAAGGCAAAGCCAATGCCCAAACAACTATTTGTACACGCCAATCACAATCTGATCAATCAACGATCCTCATTAAAGAGTTGTCTACTAGCTTAGAGAAATCCAAAAAGCTAATAATTAAAATAGTAGATGAGATTCGTTGACCAGAATGCGTTGCATTGCAAGGTGGTGGCCCTCATTCATGCTTCCTCCCATTTCCCCATCGATCAAAAGTTTGGGATGTTTAGAGAGAACCAAACCTGCCAACTTCACAAATGATTTGAGGCTAGCTTATTGGAAGTAAAAACCTTGCTTAGCATAGAGCCACACACGAAATGAATCCTTGTCGACTGTGGTGAAATGTTTGATGCCTCAAATAAAAATTCTCCAAACAATAAATGCAAATCTTCAAATCTCGTAACCTCTCCTCTCTATTTCTTTGACCTCCTTTATCACCATACTTTGCCAACATATTAAGATTGAGAGAATACAAAAAATATACTTGATGTTATTCAAGCAAATGGCATACGTATTTATAGGATTCACAAATTCTATTATAGAGGAAACAAATTATCTAAATATATAACAACTCAACAAGCATGCAACTACTATATTATGATAGTCCACAAACCTATAACAAACTATGTGAACATTAACAAATACACCAACACTATGATGCCTCTCATTTGTATGGATCTACACTTTTTGTAGAATGTTCATGGAAACCTTGACATATACACCAAATTTAGTTATATACATACATGTTGGATTTAAAGTTAATTTGATCACTCAAATGTACAACCATTTAAATTTTGATATATCGAAGCATGCAAAGATATTTATTTTCAATGATTAAATATTGCTGTATAATATAAAGCAACAAATATGGGATGGGGATGAGTATATTTCAAAATGCAATCTTCTAAATTGCCCCACCGTTTGCAAAATTTATTTTCTATACCAAGTGAAAAAAGTGTTCTTTAGTTTGTATTTTGTAAATTACAATGAGAACAATCATAAATTACATCATAATCTCCTAAAATAAAAGACTAATTTCTCAGCTCAACATTTTGCCTGTAATCTTTCTCAGCTTTATCCATCCGAATTTGGAACTTTCTCATTTCATAGAAGCATCTATCACGTACCTACAAAACAGTTATCTTTATTTACATATCAAATAATTCATAATATTAAAGAGAATGGATACACCTGTTTCTCCACACCATTTTAAACCTAAACTATCTTTTAAAAATGGAAACACCAGTAATATATAGCATACCACTTGCCAAGGTGACTTTCCCTCGCTAGATTCCCCCTATAAAATCAATCAACAACGCACTTGATTACACCATGGAGATTGATAAGCATTGCAGCCTCATAAAAACTGAAAAACGGGTATTTAAAAAGTGCAAGCGATTTTGCTATTCTCTATCTTGCTGTAAAATTGCAAACACTGTAGATACTTACTTTTGCTATTCTCTATCTTGCTGTAAAATTGCAAACACTGCAGATACTTATTTTTACTGAGAACTTTCATGCATTGTAGAAACTTGAGTTAATATGTTTTACAGATAAATATTATCTGAATATAAAAGTGGCAATGAGCAAAAGAACTCTCCTATAGGATTATAAAACATGTGATTGAAGAGAGAAACCAAAAATGTGGAACCTTGTGTTACCGTGAAAGATTTCGTAGAATTTTGATGAACTTTTCAACACTTCACCTCATCAAAATGTTGAGATTTTGACTAAACACTTCAATGAGAAATAGATAATGATAAACACAGGAAGCTCAATTGGAACCAAAAATAGCTTCATCCTCCAGAGTATAAGAAAACTATTGATGAGCTCCTATGATATG
Source organism: Cryptomeria japonica (assembly GCF_030272615.1). NCBI lineage: Eukaryota > Viridiplantae > Streptophyta > Pinopsida > Cupressales > Cupressaceae > Cryptomeria > Cryptomeria japonica. The sequence continues at coordinate 460,388,944 of NC_081411.1, forward strand.
ATTGCTGCATCTTAACAGGTAAAATAGAAATTTGTAACTTGGGAAAGGCTACAGCTGAGACCTTACAAGACTTCTCTTTTTTGTTCTAATATTTGTCGTTTTATCCATTATTATCATTGCATGTCATAACAGTATTCTTCAGTCGAATTTTGTTTGATTTGATCAATGCTCAACCTTGTCCAGAATACTAATTTAGCAGTGTTGACTAGTGCTGAATTTGACTGTGTCATGCCAATTGACATTAAGTTTTGCAACTTATTTTGATTGATGTTGAGGTTTACCTTGTAGATTCAAAAAGCTTCACTATAGCTATAAATGTGGGTACCATCGGTAGTAGGCAGACCACAATTCCTCCCACGGGAGCCCCGCCAAGGCACAACCCCAAAAAAGCAATGACTATGCATCACTCCTTAGTGCCAGGTGCTGATCAAATCAAATCGAATCTAGCTCGTAGTGTATCCCTTGCACAACTCAATGCATGCCTTCCTTCAATCTTGCAAATCTTGGAGAGAAGAATATAATTGTTCAACCACTTCAGAAAGGTTTTGCAAACAAAATACCCCAACTGGTCAACACTTTCAATACCATTGTGGATGTCACACAGCTGCAAGATTGGAATGTTCAAGGAGGCAACATGGATGGCCTTGCAACTTTGAAAGGCGATCTTGGTTAAATCTTCCACATTTTACCATCTCTGCTTGTATTTTGGTATGATATTTTTGGGTCAAATTACAGTAGCTTATCTTTCTTTTTGTATTGGCATAACTAATATTTCTTATTAAGCAAGCTTTTCTCCTATCAAGGTGTAACAAATCTTGACTCCCCTTATAATCTCCCTACTAAGGTCTTTGGCATTCCCTATTGTTTTCGTATGCTACTCTAACCTATTAGAGTATATATTAGTTCTTATAAAAAAAAGTCAATTTATGAGAGGTATTCCTACTTTGTCATCATATCCAACTTATAACTCACATATGCCTCAAATTGTGCATTTCAGTTCTAAGTTATTCTCAATTAGGTAGTTCTTAACCAAATATTTTGTGGATGTACTACAAATAAGTCATGTTTTATTACAGGATACTAAATATATTATGAATATCGCAAAATATAAGGAAACAAAAATATCTAAATCCCTACCATTCTCACCTTGTGCTCAATACAATAAATTATTTCCATTTTCGAAACTTATATGAATGAAGAGTTACCTGACTTCCTAATGAAGGCACATTTTTGTGTTCAATCCATTGGGCATCAACAACTCCAATTTTCTCATGGGCAGGCTGCAAAAGCAAAATTTTAAAGCATTAGTCTCTGAACCACTAATAACTCTTGAAAAGCACTTTTAGAACCCAAATTGAAATTTTAATAAAGATTACACAGCCATTGCATTTGAAGTCTTCATGCTCAAAATACTGTGATATCTTATTATGCATGCAACTCTTTCTTAATTGAGAGTATTCATTCATATATCATATTCCATTAACTGAAGAGAACTGCATATGAATGTAGAATTACTAGTCCTTTCATTACTGTAGTATGGTTTTTTGTATTGTAATTATGTATTAATTGTAAAATTTGGATCATAATTTGTTTTACGTGATAGGAACAGGGGAAAGTGTTCATATATGCAATTATCAATGACATGGTCGTCTCTTAGCAAGCATCTCCAATTTACAACACCTTATGGCACTCTTCAGATGACCTATTTCCTATGTATGTTAAATGGAATAATAATTATTGAATAAGTAGGGATAATCCTATTATGAAAGCCTAGTAAAATGTCTTGGATGATAGATCCCTGTTGGGGGTGAATATAAAATAAATCTGACAAGGACCTTATGAAATACTACTCAATATGGCAAGGCCCTCATATTATCCAGCAGTGATTCAATTGCAAATTTGCAATTTTTGACACAAGCTTCAAGTCTCCTACTATTGATGATTTAAGTGCCAAGGTTGGATGAAATGGTAGTGGACATGAGTACAAATTTTGACAAGCAATTATTAATATTTTGAGATAGGAAAAAATTGGCAAGGACCTTATGAGATCACCCAATGTAGCAAAATCCTCATATTGTCCAGAGATAATTGATTCAATTGCAATTTTTGGTACAGGTTTCAAGTTGCCTACTATTGATAATATTTTAAGAGCCAAGATTGGATAAAATAGTAGTGGATGTTGTAGAACTTTTGACAAGTAATTATCAATATTGTGGAACAAGAATTGCACTAGAAAGTTGAAAGGATTAACCCATGGGAGATCACAACTTTCTTAATGCTTGCTTAGCAAATACTAATTTTGAAATCCGTTGATGATATTGATATAATTAAGAAACTATATTTACTACGTGACCTATTGAAGGATGTTTTGGTGGATTGGGCCAGCAAAAATATTGACCAAATAGTCACATATAATGCTGCTAATTATGTGCCTAAATGAAAACTAATTATGGAAAAATACCTCCCATCTTTTAAATTCCTTGTGCAACCTACTTGGTTTCATGCAAAAAAAGGAAGAGATGAGTCTATCAAAACCTATATTGTGGAGAAATCAATGAATATAGCCAAGTAAATCTACAAAAACACTAGAATGCTCAACTTGGTTACATGGTTAGGAAGTTAACTCCAAAAAATGGTGCTTATCTAGCCTAGATTCACAGGTAGATTACAAATTTTGTCGCTTTCCAATCCCTATATGAGATTAGGGCAACCTTGAATAGGGGAAATTTCACCTATTGAGAATGATAAATCAGATTGATGTTGAAGATAGGATTCCAAATGAGGTATTTTGGAGGACACCAACAAACGATGAGATCATACACAAAAATAACAAATAATTTGTCTCTGCGATTTCACTATCTTCCACATCTATTTTTTCTTTTCTCTAGCTTTTCCTTCCTTCGTTCAACTTTTAACTTTTAACTTTACAAACGAAAAGAGTTTTGTAATGTCTCCATTTTACGTAACATTGTTCTGTGAGCTTTTGTCAAGTTTCTAACTTATAAGCTTCAAAGTAGGTTGGGGAGAATAGCAAACTTCTTGGAGTGCACTGGTTCAGTCTTTCTTGGTTTTTGTTTATGGCTTTGAGCCCAGATGGCATTATGGATTGCAATGATACTTTCAAAAAGCATTTTCAGACTCCCGTGATGTTCTCCAAACTTCTTGGAAAGCATTTTTAATTTTAGTAAGTCGTTGTGTTGGCACGAATCTTCTTCCCACTGCATTAGTTTTCAGACACCTTGGGGAAGTGTTGTGACGTTTTCACACATCGCCCCATTGCAAATGGGGACCCATGTTTTTTTGCTCGTTTTGCTCGTTTTCGCTTTGCTTTTCTAGGGTTTTGTTAGTTTGTTAGTTGTCTGGATTTAGGGTCAAGCCTTAGGGTTTTAATTTTTTGTCTTTTCGGGCCAAAATCCAGTCAGTTTTGGGAGCTTTTTGAATTTCCTTTTCTAGAATGCAAATTTTGAATGAAATGAATTCGCCAGAATGGTCTAATTTTCAATTGGAATGTTGATGTAGAGCTTAAATTTTTCTAAGTGTTGAAGATGAAATGTGAATTTTTGTCCAATTGAATATTTTTGACCAAATTTTGACCTTTTTGAATTTTGATCCTGGACATTGGAATTGATTTGTTTTCGCCTCGTGAAGTGTTAAAATGTGAAAAATCTTGTTATTTTGGCCTGTAGGAGCAAAATCGCTCCTGTCCCTCAGTGAAGGACGGGAGCTCGTTTTCAAATATCTTACTATTCTTGCAGGGTCAAGATGAATTACGAATTGGAAGTGATGGAGAAAGGCGAGATCTTTCCATTGAATATAAATTGAAGATTTTCATGAACACAGAAATGCCTCCAGGGGAAAAATCGCTCCTGTCCCTCAGTGAAGGACCGGAGCTACAAATCCAATTTTGCTTTGTCCTTGCAAGATTTTAACGTCTTGACGATGTGAAAAGGTCCAAAGAGGTACATTTTATCAAATGAATATAACTTGAAGTGCTGTCGGGGAGATCAACAGGGTAGCAAGTCCGGATTGAGTGAGGTCCTGATCCTGAAATTTGGCTAAGTCTGGAATGTCCTGACCCTGAAATTTGACTAAGTCTGGAAACTGAAAAAACCTCCAAAAACTAGATTTTGCAATATAACTCCTGGAGGTCTGAAACCACTCTCAAACATCCTGAAAGTATATATGGAATATAACTTAAAGTATAAGAAAGAAGAAACATAGAAGGAAATGTCACTTATACTTAATCGAACTCGTTGAAGACAAATTGAAGATTATCAAACGTCAACAAAGGACCAAAATGCTTAAGTTCGCTCCTGTCCCTCAGGAAGGGACCAGAGCGATTTTTGTTGTAGATGATTTTCTCACCAAATTTCAACCGATCTCAAGGCATGATTGAATGAAAGGAGGCATTGCGAATCCGTTGAATATAATTTTCGAAGGTGATGAAGTGAAATGAGGCCCACAAGAGCAAAATCGCTCCTGTCCCTCTCCAAGGGACCAGGGCGAGGTACCTTGTAGCTCTCGTCCCTCTCCCAGGGACCAGAGCGATTTCCTTCATTAGACAGAATCCAGGCAAATGTCAAGACAAGTGTACGTTCAAAAGCAAGGAAGAACATGAGATGGACGCGTTGAATATAAATTGAAGATTTTTGGGACGTCCAAACCAGTGTTAAATGCCCAGTTCGCTCCTGTCCCTCAGGAAGGGACCAGAGCGATTTTTGATATAATTGCTTTTCTTGCAAAGTTACAAATGATGTCAAGGCATGAACGAATAGAGGGAAGAAGGACGAGTCTGTTGAATATAAACTTGGAACCTGGCAAAGTGAGATAAAGGCTACAAAAGGAGGATCGCTCCTGTCCCTCTCCAAGGGACCAGGGCGATACAATGGTGATGTTACTTCCTATGCAAGTTCAAGGTCGATCCAAGTCAAGACAAGGTGGCGAGGGACATTTCAAGGCGTCTTTAGCAAGCACAAACATTAAAAGGTCGTCACAATGATGAAATTCGCATCCTAGGACATAGATCGCTCCTGTCCCTCTCCAAGGGACCAGGGCGATGTTAGATGCATTGGTCATTTTGTGCAAGATTTACGTAAGAACAAGATTTCATAAGGTAATGCAAGGTCCAAGGCACCGTTTGAAGATAATTCGCAAGGGTTTTGAACATCTAAACATCGCCAAATAATGTAAAGGCCTCACATCGCTCCTGTCCTTTAGACAAGGACCAAGGCGATACTATCAAAACACCCACGTTCCTTCAAAGATCAAGGCGAAGCGAGGATAAACAAGGTAAGGGACGACGTTTGAAGGACATTGCAAAAGAGATCGAAGTTTAAAAGTCGCCAAGATCAAGGAGAAATGATGGATCGCTCCTGTCCCTCTCCAAGGGACAAGGGCGATGGTCCCTTTAATACGTCCAAACACATAATGAAGACAAATGGAATAAGCGCAAAAGGAATGAGCATAGATATCATTCGCCCTACAATGGAAGTTCGAAGGTCAAAGATATAAGATGAACGTGAAGACATGGAGATCGCTCCTGTCCCTCTCCAAGGGACAAGGGCGATGTTAGGCGAAACACATGATATTCTTTGAAAATCACGTTAAGACAAGGACGCACAAGGTTTTAAATGGCATCTAGAAGATGATACAAGGAAAGGATCGTACCAAAATGGAGAATTTCAAGCAAAAACCTTAGGATCGCTCCTGTCCCTCTCCAAGGGACCAGGGCGATAATGGTCATAAGATGCATTTGCTCGCACAAGAAAGAAATTCAAATTCGAAGGACCACCAGATGATCGATTTGGAACGTGGAAATGAAGGAGTTGAACGTGAAAAATGCAAAAATCAAGACAAAATCATGGATCGCTCCTGTCCCTCTCCAAGGGACCAGGGCGATGAGGTACGTCCCTCTCATTTTCATAGTTTTGGCGCCAAATAAGCAATTCAAATTTTCCTTAAATACTAAGTTCGATAAAAAATTGAAAATCCTATTTAATTTGGCATTTAATGTGGCGTTGATCTTTTATTAATTAGTTTGCCTTTATTAAAAATCGAAATTTGCAAATTAAAAACGTAAGGCATTAATAATTAATTAATTAATTAATAAAATTCGAATTTGAAGCGCTACAAAGGGAGGTCGGCCTTGCTAAATCATTTAAAAATCATTTAAAAAATTGTTTTATATCCTCAAGTCGGCCTAAGGGATAAATGCAATCCAAGCGCTATATATGGGGAGTGGAAGATTTCATTTTCACATCATCATTTTTCTACATGCGAATTAAGGAAGACAAGGGAGAAGTGCGATTTGGAGTTTACTAATAAAGGTGGTGCGATATCTTGGAGACTTCGTTGGAGCGAATTTGTCAAGGATTGAAGACCACATCAAAGGTGGTGCGAAACTACTATCCAAAGGAGAGGCGAACTTGAAGTTTCCATTTGAGCGAAGTTGCCTAGGACGTCAAAGACATATCAAAGATGGCGAAATTGCTAACTTAAAGAGGAGATCACGTCCAAGACTTGAAGGGTGGCGAAGTTGATAAGAGGAACGTTCTTTTGAAGATCACATCAAGACTATCGAATTTCAAATTTTGCCTAGGCGAATTCCTTTATTTTGCATTTTAGAGTTAAGCTCTCAAAGAGGTATGACGATATGGATTTATTGTTTTGATTTTGAATGTTGATCGTCATTTCCTTAATTTTGGATTTTGAAATTTTGTTTTGCCTTAGCTCAGTTGTTTTTAGGAAATGATTAATAAAGGACTTATCATTAAGTTTCCTAAAATTTGCTCTCTATCTATTCATTGCAAAATCATGTCACTAATTTTGAAATGTTGTGTAGGCATCAAATGGAGGTCTCTTCAAGGAAAATCAAGCCGGATCAAGGACGGTCTTCGCCAGGACGGTCTTCGCCAGGACGATCAAGCCAAGACAAGGGCGACCTCTTCCAATCCAGCGTTCCAAGGCGAGGTACATCATCTTGCACATCAAGGACAAAAGGAGTTAGAACAAGAGTTAATTAAAGATAGCCTCTCAACGACATCAAATTGAATATCTAGCAAGCTTCAAGTGTCAGATGAGGTGGCATCCCAGTCATCACTCCTCCAGTCAGTGAAGCCCACCTCAGCATGTCCAGATTCAATGTACTTAACTCATGGAAGGTGGCACAAACTTCGATGTACCTACCCCGGCTATCCATTGGTCGATTTTTCTAGAAGGGACATGTGTCCAAGCAATACAATTTTATCATTGGTCAAGCATTAAATGTTATGTAATGGTTGTAACAAACCCTAATTAGGGTTTTCATTGTAAAATCTTGGCCATTGATCTTGAATTGATCTAAGCCATCAAATTGTATTGTGGGCACTATATAAGCCCAGGCATTTCATTTTGTAAAGGTTAATTTTAGATAGGATTAGAGAGAGTTGTAGATAGAATTAGAGAGAGTTAGAATATAGTTGATAGAATAGCAATTAGAGTAGAATAGGAGGACAAGGCAAGAAATTGTTGCCATTGATTGTAAACAAACTCCATTTTCATTGAAGTAATGGTGAAATATGTCGTTTTCTTGCAATTTGCATGGTTTCTTGTTGAGTCTTCAATCTTAGATAGTAGATGATTAGATGAATGGAGGAAATGTGATTGATTGATGGTGGAATTCGTACATCCATACTACTAGCAGTTTGTTGATTGCAGACTTGCCTTGCGTAGTCAACTGGAATCATTCAGCCTAAGCTCAATTTCAATTTGTCGCCTCTTCATTGATATGCATCAACTTGGATGGTATCTATGCCTGCGGTGATGATTTGAACATCATAAAGCTTCCCATAGAAGATCGCACTAGTCTTGTGTAGATGTTCCATTGATGTCAAAACAAGACCTAGTTAGAGTTTCATCAAAAGTCAAGTCATTGCTCCTACATTCTTCGTATTAGGATTAGATCCTCTCTTCACCCTTATCCTTTTCCATTTTTTTAATCTAAGTTAGTAAGAGCCTGTGTCCAGCAAAGCAGATCGGAAGTTCAATGTAAGTCCCCTTGTGATTCCAGCAAATCACATCATACCACTGGAGCTTGTCCACACGTGGAGACCCCACTAAAAGAACCTTGGAGTCTATCTAACTGATCCTTTACGCGAATCTTCAGCAGTTAGAGACTATTTTCTCAAGAGAGGATAAGATGCCTATTGGTATTTTATTCTGTGTATGATTGTGTATAAAATACACGTCAACAGGAAGGAGACTTGCATGTAAGTCATTTTAATATTTTGCAATGTTCTTTTAGTGGGAAATATTATTTTTAATTTCATATTGGCTTATTTTCCCTCCAAAGCTATAAAAGGAGGTTTGGGCTCTCATTTTGGATATTCTAAAGATTACACATACTGTTATGCTGTCGGATAGAGCCTGAGATCTTCTAAGGATCATTTCGAGACAAAAACCCTCATATGATTGCGAATTTCATATTTGAAAGACAATCCCCCGCTGATTGGAGTGGTTCTTCTCAGGAATCACCATTGTTATTCACAAAGTTTATAGTTTTGGGGCTTCAGAAATGAAGAGTCTAATAAGTTACAAGTGTTTTGGGTTTGCATGTTTGACATTTGCAGTGATTCTTAAATATTTTCAAGGCAACTTGGAGTTTTCTTTTGTTGATTGCACAGTTTTGGAGGTTTGATGATGCCCTAGCTGGCCACACCATTCATATATTGCAGGAAAGGTTGTGAAAGGGCTCAAAAACCTTTGGAGGTTGTGTTTATTGTTCTCCTCATGGTTGGGTGACTCCCTTAAGGTGGTTTTTTGGATTGATTTCAGATTGCATATTTTCCAAGTACAGTCAAACCATAACAACCTGCTACAAATGTTTTGTCACTACTGGCTATAACTCAAATCATGTTAGGAGGTCAAGCACTGCATTCCTGGGTGTCATTCAATGTTGGTTGGAGGCACCTAGGTATTCTTTGTAATTGCCAAGCATTTTGGTGTTGCAATAACGGAGGTATGAGGAGATATTATATGTTTCATGATGTCCGCCCCTTCTACCAATGTTTTGTCACTACTGGATATGACTTAAATCACGTTTTAGACTTGCAGCTGTTAATTTTCTTGTCATTTAGGAACCCTTGGAGAGTGTCGAGCATGTGTAGAGTTGTTGAGAGCTCTTGGTCAATTCTCTATGCAATATTGGTGAGTATTTAAAAAGCCTATGATACTAATTCGGACCTTCTGGATGTTGATTCAGAAACCTACAATACCATTCAGTGGAGGTGGATGTGTTTTAAAGCTGTTCTAATACTGCTAGGTATATACCCTACTAGTTGACTTTGTCTTGAGATCTACTTGGTTGCATAGTACAAGTTTTGGAAGGTTTAAGGGTCTGTTTGGACCTACAACAGTGTTGTTTCAGACCTATTATCACTCAAACAATCATATCAAACCTGTTTGCTTTCATTTCAGCAAGTTTGGAGGGTGCCGGAGGTTTCATTGTTGGTGTTGATTGGGTTTGACAGCCTTTGGGTGTGTTGGTTGTGAGTTTGGAAGATAGCTAGCTGTATGATTATCATCAACTGTCCTGTTCATTACAGTGCTTTTTAGACTATTTTCAGACTTGCATGCAGCCTTCCAGACCATCTATTCAAGGCTAATGTCAAGCAAAAAGTGCAAGGGGGTTTTCCTAGTGACAGTGACATTTCTACACATTCCACAAACCATAGTCCACTTAGAATCATGGGTGGCTGAGATAAAGGACGAGCTAGTTCATTTATTCCAAACACTAGAGCTGAGAGGAAATTCGATGCCGTACTTGACATAATGTCACGGATGTTAGCAAAGTTGAATCAAGGTATGACATAGATTACTCAAATGTAGAGTGGTGAAACAAGTTCCACAAACCAGCAAAATAGTAATGGATGTACTGCTGTTGCAGTATCAGGGTCTGTTCCCCGACCACTTCAACCCACTTTTACACGTAGAGAGGAGTTATAGGTTGTTCCTGAATTTAAAGTTCATTTGGTAGATGAGGTAATGGTTGCCTATATGGAGTATGCTGCTTTACAAAATGAGATTCAGGATCTTTTGTCTTAAAACCAGTTTCTAAATCAAAGTAAGAAGATGTAATGTACCCCTCTGCTTAGCATTCCTGGAGAACTTATTAGCCTATTTACTTCTTGTAGGCTATAGTCAGGTTTAACGAAATTAATTAATTTAATTACCGAATATTATCCCTCAAAAGTAAATCATAGTGGTAATATTATTTAATTAATTTTAATGAAGCTCTAAAGCTACTCTATTGTTGATTAAGTGAATTTTATAAAGTCATTTTATTATTTTTTGTCCCTCAAGTTCAAATTTAAATTAAAGAAGGAAAATCAAGAGTTAAGGAGGAGGATCAAAGGTTGTCTCCGAAGTCTATAAAAGGGAAAATGGGTTTCATTTGTATCATGCTTGGTTATTTTCTCATTTTGATCTGGAGAGCTTTTCGAAGCTTGTGCCTAGGACGAAAACCCTGAGGCATGCTGGTTTCGGTAGTGAAACTATCTACCCTAGTCAGCTTCTTGGAGATATCACTTCTGATATTTCACAGTGCACCTGCTGAGTATTTACAATTTTGCAAAGTCTCTTTTAGAGACAAAATTGCAAAGCCCTTGGAATATATTGTTTATTATTTGAGGCTATCATTTTGAATGAATAATATTATGGTAGCAAAGAAATGGTCAATTCATTTCCTAATGGAGAATTAAAGTGAGGAGGTTTTCTTAATTTGTCCAGTCCTTTCCAACTACCATATTCACAAATTAATTGGTTATTGATGGCATGGGCTCATTCTATGAGCAGAGTCGAGGGTTTTTGAGGCGAGTTTCTTCTTGGCACAGCTACCTCCATTCCTGTCAAGAGTTTTAGCTTTTCTATGTCGTGAAGATATGAAGCTTCACGTCTGCTATTAAAGGATAATACCTGGTCCGTTTCTGATTGCATTTCATCTGAATTGTGCAAGGATATCATCCTGCCTGTTCATGTGGGCTTCAGCTTGGTTTCACATCATTTTCCCATGTGAAGGCTCTTTCTATTGCTTGCTGGAAAGAGGTTTTACACTAGTTCAAGTTGGAGATAGGAACTAAGTATTGGCATTCAGGAGATGCTCAAAAATTCCAGTGAATATGATATGAATGATTACTATGCGTTGGAATAAGTAGATTGAGATCAGAAAACATCATCAATCTGAGAATAAAGATGAAGAATTTGTATTCAAAGTGAAAGGTTTCATCGTTGTATTCTCCAAATTGATAATATATATATTTTGTGAATTGTTTCTATCAATGTTAGCGCCTTCCAACGCTGAAACATTAATGCTTACTCTTTCTATTGAAATCTGTGCTTCAATACAAATCTGGTATTAAATCTTTTGCTGCAAATGAAAGCTCAGATCTGTCTATTACTGAGCATTTGAATCTGCTGTATATTCATTGTTTATGCTATCTATGCATTACGTTATTTCCAGACCTAAAGCATTAAAACAAAACATATCAGACCTGAAACAATACAACAGCCAATTCAGAACAAGTATTTCATGTTTAGAAAAGTGGTAGTTTTGGGCAAAGTCTTTACAGTGGTATCAGATCTGGTTTCCTGCTAGCCTATGTCTATGAGTGAGAGAGAACGGAGGCACTACAACAGAGAACAAAGAAGATAGTGGCAGCCCACTCAAGCACCCGAAGGTCTCTGAAATATTGGGAGTCCATGAAGGATCTTCTTCTAGCATTGGTGCAAACAGTCCTAACTCTTCTATTGGAAGTGAACAAAGAGAGGTAAATATGGGTGGTGCAGGAGCACCTAGAGTCTAGTTACTATGTCAATTAGGTGTTTGAGTCTTAGGAGTTAGGGGTCATGCCATTTTGATTCAATAAGGTCCATTGAGACCATTTGTAATGTCATTTCATGTCCTTAGGTCTGTATGTCAAATTCAGAGTCATAAATTGCAAGTGTGTAAGAAGTTGTCAATGTTGTCATCGAGATAGTTAACCCGATAAAGTGTCAGTGTTGTCAAAGTGGTCATCAGGATAGTTAACCTGATAAAGTGTCATCGGGATAGTTTACTCTATCGGGATTGGAGAATACTGCTTAGCCGACTGTTGATGGCTATGCCCATAGACGTCCAGATGCTTGTTCGGTATACCTATGCCGAAATAGGGACATCGGGGTAAGTTACTCTATTGGAATTGCATAAAATGGTTACTCTGTCTGTTCTAGTTATTCCGATGGGTGGTCAGGACCTCGGGTCAGGATTGCTATTCCGATGTCGGTGTCCAGCATTGAGTTGTCAGGTCGGAATTGTTATTCCGATGTCAGAGTCCAATTTTGATTTTTCAAAGTGTGGGAGTCGAACAGTCAAGTAGCCCAACGGTCTGTTGTGACCATGGGAAAGTGCATAAATTTGGTATAAATTGTATAAGCCAACAGTTGGAAACAGTATTTTGAAGCTATATAAATTTTGAAATTTTGAATTTCTGAAACCTGATTCAAAATCATTGGCAACCAATTGGAAGTTCATTTTTTTGCAAATTACTCTGTTTCTTGCACGTGTATGGTGTTGTATGAATTCAATTTGTTTGGATAGTCATATGCATGGATAGAATATTACATTACCTTCCATTTTGCCAGTGATTTTGAATTTCTAATTCGTTGTGAGGAAGAAGTTTAGCCGTTTTCACACGGTGAGTTGGTTTGGTTAGCAGGGAAACTAGGGTTTTAACAACAATTCGACAATCCCCCCTCCATGTCTTGCATCAAAGTGGTATCAGAGCTTAGGTTCTAATTGGGAGTTTTGTGTGTGTGAAGTCTGAGCGGAAATAGTTGATTGCACACGAGAAGGGCGAGATGCCTCCCAAGGGAAGTGCAATCCTCACAAAAGAGGTGAGGTCAGTCAAGGAGAGCCAAGATGGTATGTTGGTCAGGATAGCAGCACTAGAAGCAGCTTTGAGGAGAATTGGGGTTGCTAATATGGATAGCGACTTGGAGGAAGAAGAAGTAGGTGAGCAAGGGAATGAAGCTTCCCAAAATGTACCCCAAGAGGAACAGTTGGGGTCGGAAGAGAAAAAGTTTCTGACGGTGCTCAAGGCTGTCAAAGGAGACCATTCTGACATGAAATCAGACTTGCCAACATATATGGTGGCAAGATGGATAATAAGGAGGTACTAGATTGGATAGATTCCCTTGATAACTATTTTGACTTCAAGGATGTTCCAGAGGACCAAAAGGTGAAGCTGGCCAAGACTAAGTTGAAGGGGTCAACACTGACTTGGTCGAATTACACTCAGTCGGAAAGGATGAGAAGAGGAAAGCCCAAGATTAACACTTGGGATAAAATGGTAGCAAAGGTGAAGGCCCAATTTCTACCGAGTGACTATAAGGTTCAAATCTTTAGGAGACTGCAGAACCTAAAGCAAAAAGAGATGGATGTGATGACATATATAGAGGAGTTCCATAAATTGAACCTGAGGGCAGGGCACCATGAAGATGAAGTGGAGAAAATAGCAAGGTATATGAATGGGTTGAGACATAGCATACAAGATGAATTGAGTCTAACTACCCCTAGGAGTGTAGAAGAATGTTTTCAGTTAGCCACAAGAGCAAAAGAGAAGGTTAAAAGGAGGTAGGAGCAGTAGGCCAGAGGCAGAGGAAAGAACAATAGAGGAAGAGGAAACTTTGGAGGAGGTAGAACACAATTCCAAAAGCATCAAGAGGAGACTAGTGGTCAGCAAGAACAAACCAATGAGCAAACAGGTGGATTTAGGGGTAGGAGATCTAACACAAGAGGCAGATTTGGAAACCAAGGAAGAGGATCAAATACATTTTTAGGGAAGTGTTTTCAATGTGGCCAAATTGGTCGCCCTGCTTGGAGATGCCTGGACAAACCAAGTACAAGCTCATATGGAGGAGAAAAGAGGACACAAGTTGTTCATGAGGAAGAGGCAGAGAGTGTGAACTCACCATCATTGCTTGCAGAACTTGTGGTAGGGGAAACCTTACTCATGAGGAGGACATTGATCAAGGTCTCAACCATCAAGTAACCACCACAAAGGAAGGCTTTGTTTAGAACCACATGTAAGGCACAAGGAAAGGTATGTAAAGTGGTAGTTGATTCCGGTTCCACTGATAATTTAGTTGCAGTAGAGATGATAGAAAAGTTTAAACTAAAGAGGATCCCTCACCCCACACCATATAAGGTGTCTTGGGTAAATAAGGGTCAGCAAATACTTGTCAATGAGCAGTCTTGGGTAGAGTTCAGCAGTGGTCATTGTAAGGATACAATTTTGTGTGATATCATTCCCATGGATGTGTGCCATATCCTACTTGGCAGGCCTTGGCAGTATGATAGGGAAGCCCAACATGATGGACAAAAGAATGTTTATGTCATCAAGAAGAGGGAGTATCTTATACCCTTACCCCATTGAAGGCAGATGAGAGTGTAGTCCATGAAGGACCCAGTGTAATGGTGGTGAAGGAGGAGTTATGAAGAACTTGGAAGAAGAGGAGTGTGGATACGCTATTGTGGGGAAACCAATCTCAAAAGCAGCAGATAATGACAGCAGGGAAGTCCCTAAAGATGTGCAAACCCTACTTGATAAGTATGAAGGTATAGTAGTGAAGGAATTACCTAATTCCTTGCCTTCCATCCGTGATGTGAGTCATCATATTGACCTAATTCTTGGTGCAATTCTTCCCAACAAGGTGGCATACAAAATGACACGTCAACAAAATGAGGAGATCAAGAAGCAGGTCCAAGAATTGCTTGATAAGGGCTTGGTGAGAAAGAGTTTGAGCCCATGTGTTGTGCCAACTGTTTTGGCACCCAAAAAAGATGGAGATTCAAGGGCTATCAAAAAGATAACCATTGGATATAGATTCCCCATTCCCCGAATGGAAGATCTTATGGACAGTCTGGCTGGAGCAAGGTACTTTTCTAAAACTGATTTAAAAAGTGGCTATCACCAAATAAGGATTGGAGAGGGGGATGAGTGGAAGACGGCTTTCAAGACTAATGAAGGCCTGTATGAATGGCTTGTCATGCCTTTTGGGCTATCTAATGCCCCTAGTACATTCATGAGACTCGTGAATGAATTCCTAAGAGAATTTATAAACAAGTTTGTGGTAGTATACTTAGATGACATTTTGGTATTCAACAAGACAAAGGAGGACCATTTGGAACACTTGGATAAGGTGTTAAGGAGGTTGGAAGAAGAGAAATTGATGATCAATCTCGAGAAGTGCAAATGGATGAAGGAAGAGTTGGTATATTTGGGGTTTGTGATTTCACAAGGAAACTTGAAAATGGACCCACAAAAAGTAGAGGCCATACTCAGCTAGCCAACACCTAAATCAGTTGGGGAAGTCAGAAGTTTCCATGGGTTAGCAAGCTTCTACCGCAAGTTCATCAATAATTTCAGTCATATTGTGGCACCCATGATAGACACCATCAAAGGAGAGAAGAGGAGCAGATTCCAATGGACCAAGGAGGCTGATCAGAGCTTTGAGTACCTCAAGACAAGGGTAGCACATCAACCTATCCTTACTTTACCTGATTTTAATAAGGTATTTACAATAGAGTGTGATGCCAGTGGCTATGCCAAAGGGGCAGTGTTGAGTCAAGAAGGGAGGCCAATAGCTTTCTTTAGTGAGAAATTGAATGAAGCCAAAAAGAAGTATTCATCCTATGATTTGGATCTATATGCCATGGTGAAAGCACTTAAAAAATGGAGACACTACCTACTGCCCAAGGAGTTTGTGGTATACACAGATAACCATGCTTTGAGTTTCCTAAACAGTCAAGAGAAGTTGAGTCATCGACACATGAAGTGGGTGGAGCAATTGCAGTCCTATACTTTCACCATAAAGCACAAGAAAGGGCAGGCTAACAACATAGCTGATGCTTTGAGTAGGAGGACAATGATGATACAAGAGGTGCATCTTCAAAGCGTGGGTATTGATTCCTTAAGAGGGATGTATCAGGGTGATGCAGACCTTCATGAAGTGTTTGCTGTTTTTGAGTAGTCACAGGGTTCTTTTCACAGTGAGTATGCACATTATGTATTTACAAGGTGGTCTTTTGTTTAAGGGAGCTCAGTTGTGTGTCCCAAAGTGTTCCATGAGAAGGAACTTAATCAGAGAAAAGAATAGTGGCAGTCTAGGAGGACATTTTGGATGTGATAAGACATTGGATCAGGTCAAAAGGTTTTACTACTGGCCTAAGATGCACCTAGATGTGAAGAAGTTTGTGGAAGGTTGTGGTATTGTTGACGTGTATTTTGTACACAATCATACACAGAATAAAATACCCAAAGGCATCTTATCCTCTCTTGAATAAAGTCGCTAACTGCTGAAGATTTCGCAAGAAGGATCAGTTAGGATGACTCCAATGTTCTTTTTAGTAGGGTCTCTACGTGTGGATAAGCACCAGTGGTCGTTGTGATTGCTGTGTCATCAAGGGGCCTTACGTTGCCGAAGATTTTGCTAAACTAAACAAGCTTTTCAAAAAAAATATCAAAAGGATAAGGTTTGCAAGAGGTCTAATCTAGTCTAACCCTAAGAATGGCTTGATGTGGACTAGACTTGGTGAGATTCAACCAACTTCAATTTTGCCATAAATTAACAACTCAATTGAAATTGATGCGATCTTCTAAGGTAACAAATGATTTTCAATACATCAAAGATCAAAGACACTACCACGAAGGTACATATCCAAGATACAACAATGATTGAAGGTTTGAGTGATTCCAATATCTCCAGTCGACCACGCAAGGCGTTCCTACAATCAGCAAGAAGCTAGTGGTTTGGAAAGCGAATCCTACCAAAGATCAAGTCCAACACCTTGTTCTTCAAATTAACACACTACTTTGATTGAGAATGGTTCAAGAAAAATGAACAACCATGAAGATAGCCAAGAGAATTGCAACAAAACACCATAACTTCAATATTTTATTGATCTCAAAGCCATCATGTACAACAATTGTTTGAATTCCTTTCTCAAAGCTCAATCTTGCTACAAAAGTAAATTGCTTCTAAACTCTAATCTCTAATGCATCAATAATTTCTAACTCTCTCTCATTTCTTATGTGCTTTATCCCAGTATAAGACAAGATCTGAGATCCGGAATGCAGCTTGCCGATCGAACCATCTTTTCACCACTCCTTGGTGTTTTGCAAAGTTTTCCAATGCTTGATCTCTCTTTTCTTCCAGATTCATCAACTGCGTCAATCGGGCTTGAACAGCATCAGTGTCTTCCATGTACTCCTGAATAAATCTCAAAGTTGGGATCTTGAGTTGCATGGGGAAGACGGGGTCTTGGCCATAAACCAGAAAATAAGGTGAAATGCCTAATGCGTTCTTGGTCCTGATTCGGTCTGCCCATAAGGCGAATCTCAATTGGGTATGCCATTCTCTTGGACTTCTTTCTAGTAATTTCTTGATAACGCTGAGCAGGTTCTTGTTGGTTGACTCAGCTAACCCATTACCCTGAGGATAATAATTTGATGAAAATTTGAGGGTTATTCATATTCAAAAGCCCAATTCGAGAATCTCAATGACATGAATGCCGATCCATTGTCGCAAACCAACGCGTAAGGACATCCAAACCTTGTGATTATGTTTTCTTCCAGAAATTTGATTACAACTTCAGTAGTGCAAACTTTAAGTGCTTGTGCCTCCGACCATCTGGTACAATAATCAGTAGCTGTGATGATATACCTGTGTTGTGCCGAAGATGCGGGGTTAATGACACCAATAAAATCCATTCCCCATTTGGCAAATGGTCTGGCTTCAATCACTGGATTCAGTGGCATGGCAGGATTCCTTTCTCTAAAAGCTGCGACTTGGCATGTGTGGCAAGTCCTAATATGATTAAATGTATCTTTGAAAAGTGTAGGCCAATAATATCCTGCCCTTAGGATCTGGTGAGCTGTTGCAAGGTTGGCTCCATGTCCGGTTCCAAACTTGGAATGAAAATGTTCGATTATCTGTTTTGCTTCATCTTTGCCAACACACCTCAAATATACTCCTTCGTGATTTCTGCGATATAGAACAGATCCTTGAAGCATGTAATGTTGACACTTTAACCTTAGTGCTCTCTTCTGTGTGGGTGTCATGTGAGTAGGACATTTGTTGTTAAGTAAGTATGTCACAATATCTTTGTACCATTCATCAGGTGTGACGTCCTCTAATTCATAGATTTGCTGGACTAATCCTGGTCCATCAATCACCAATGTCTGCGCCAGAGCTTGTCCTCGAACAAGTTTCATGGGCTGGATTTCAATATCAAATTCTTGGATAATGGCGACCCACTTTCCTCTTCTTTCTCCTAGTTCATTCTGCATGAGAAGAGTCTCGACTGCTGCATCTGGTACTATTGCATAAATTTTGGCCCTTAGGAGGTAATGTCTGAATTTCTTAACGGCCTTTACCAGTGCGTATGCTTGTTTCTCAATGTTAGGATATCTGAGTTCTGCATCTTTCAGCGGGGTGCTCATGAATGCAATTGGATTTTCATCCCTTTCTTCACTTCTCTAGGTCAGAATAGCAGCACAAGTGTAGTCGAAAGCGAAGGAATATAAATAGAAGGGCTTGAGATAATCAGGACTGATTAATACTGGTGCTTCTGTGATGGCCGTCTTTATCTCCTCGAATGCCCTTTTGGCTTGTGGTGACCATTCAATCTTTGCGTCCTTCTTCAACATCTCGTTCAAAGGTCTGACTATCTCGGCAAATCCGGTAATAAATTTTCTGGCGAAGTTGATCTTGCCGAAAAATGATTTGAGTTCTTTCTTGCTAGCCGGCAAATTGATGGTGGATATGGCTTTTACCCTTTCAGGATCAATGGAGATTCCTCTTTCTGAAATGACATGTCCTAAAAGTTTTCCTTTTGTTACTCCAAACATGCATTTCTTCGGGTTGAGAGATACACCATATCTCCTGCACCTTTGGAAGACCCTTCTTAAATCATCTACATGGTCTTCTCTTTGCCTGGAGAAAACGGTGATATCATCCATATATATAATAATGCATTTTCCTATTAAGTCCCTGAAAGCGATATCCATGGCTCTCTGAAATGTGGCCCCGACATTTATAAGTCCAAAAGGCATTCTCTTGTATGCAAATGTTCCCCACTTGGTGGTAAACGCGGTCTTTAGTCGATCTTCAGGCTCGACTAGAACTTGGTTGTAACCTGAGTATCCATCTAGAAAAGACATCATCTGTGACCCATTGACAATCTGCAACACCTCATCTAGTGATGGTAGAGGATAATTATCCTTTTCTGATGCTCGGTTGAGATTTCTGAAATCAACACACAATCTAATCTCTCCACTTTTCTTTCTGACAGGAACCAGGTTGGCGACCCACGTCGAGTGTCTTACTGGGAAGATGATCTTGGCTGAGAGCAGCTTCTTAACTTCTTGGTATATCAATGGTTCCAATAAAGGATTAACCGGCCTTTGTCTCTGCCTGAATGGCTTGCTTCCTGGCTTCAACGGGATGGTGTGGGTGATATGCAGTGTCGTAGGTTTTGAGATCTTCATAACTCCATGCAATAACATC
Source organism: Cryptomeria japonica (assembly GCF_030272615.1). NCBI lineage: Eukaryota > Viridiplantae > Streptophyta > Pinopsida > Cupressales > Cupressaceae > Cryptomeria > Cryptomeria japonica. The sequence continues at coordinate 460,408,525 of NC_081411.1, forward strand.
TGGGAAATCTCTCATGTTTTTCAGGATTCCATTTCTTTCGGTTGCCGTGCAGGACTTTCCAATAAATACATTCTTAGCTTGTATATCATCACCTAGATTGATTGTGTCGCACACATTTCCTTCCATGCTGTGGTTCTTCTTTTCTTTCAATTTGTCAGGATCAAAAATTCTCTCCAATTCTACCATTCCTTTTGGAATAGTGTTTGTCTTTAAATTCAGGACACCTTCAGCATCAAATTCCGCTTCTCCCAATTCCTCTTCATCAATGATCTGGGTTAAGAAGACATCTGTGTTGGTTAAGAAATCTAAGATATGCTTGTCGTCCTCGAAAACTTGAAAATTGGTGATGTTATCTGGAACCGAAGGTACTGATACTAACTCAACTGTGAATTTCTTCAATCCTTCCATTGCTAATGGTATCAAAGAACTGGCGGCTTGTGCAAGGGAATTAGCCACTTGATTCTGATGTCTGTATATAGAATTGATATTGAAAGCTTCAAAACTTTCAATGAGATCCCAGACTCGATTTCTGTATCTGGTTAGTCTTTTGTCATGGCACACATACTGCTTCCTGATTTGCGTTACAGCTATTTCTGAGTCTCCAAATACTTGTAGTATTTTTGCCCCCTTTTTGATGGCTAATAATAGTCCATGAATCAAGGATTCATATTCAGCTACATTGTTGGTGCAAGGAAATTGTAATCTGTGAGCGGCGAGGTAGGTTTCTCCTGTTGGGCTAATTAATTCGAAGCCGGCTCCAAATCCTTGTTTAGACTTAGACCCATCGAACCTTAATGTCCATATTGCACTTCCTCGATCTTCCATCTCTTGGTCTCCTTGACTTTCGGTGGATGTGTCGGATAAAGTTTCATCTCCTGAGGAGCTTTCCGCTTCTGAATCTTGAACCTCTTCCGTAATCAACATCTGTGGGGCTCTTTTGTATACTTGCTCTAATGCGGTCTGACATAAAGCACAAGATAGTTCTGAATGGACGACATTGTGTATTCTACACCAATTCGGAAGAAGCAGATCTCGGACGGATGTTAAGTTACCTAGTTGCACACTTTGCTGGATGTTTCTATGTACGAACCTTCTGAAATTTTCAAACATTCCATCATCTTCTTGGTCGGACCCTTGGTCACTTTCAACAACAATTTCTGTAGATTCCATTACTTCTTGTTGACCCTCTTTGTCTGATATGTTTTGTATCATCAAGATTTCTTCTACTTTAGGCTTGTATGTCCCTAGGTCGGATTCTAAAAACAGAACTTCATTGTCTTCCCCATATTCAGTTATCATGAGTCTCAATCTTGGAGTGCTATCGATCTTGATTTGATTCGGGACTCCTCTCCATGGTAGCCACATGTGTGCGAAATCAGTTGACACATATCCATTCAATTTTCGGGACCAATCTCTACTCAGGAGCATCCCATATGAATCAAGAATATCAACCACCGATATGTCTATAAAATTTTGAACTCTCGGGTCTGCGGCCAATTGCATGTGAATATTGTTCAACTCGCCCATGACTGGAACTTCTGTCTTGTCTAGCTGGGTGACTTTTCTTTTGGTAGGAGCGGAAGTTATTCCTAGTCTTTGGCAGACAGCCAGGGGCATCACATTACTGGAAGCTCCTGAATCATAAAGGCCATTGTGTAATAATTTTCCAAAAATTCTAACTGATAACAGGAACGGGGCCGGTTCGTCTTTTCCTTGAGAAGGGCCTGAAGAATCCCCACTAGGTTCTTGATGTTTCACTTCATTAATCTTTGAATGATCTTCCTTTACCAGATTTTCCTCTTTTGAGTGATCTGTGTCGTTTGTGGATTTCCCTTTCTTGACCACATCTCTCTTGATTGCAACTCCCTTTTTTGGAAGAACCTGGCTAGTGGCGAGGCCTTCTTTGATGGTAGGTTGAGTTTTCTTAGTTTCGCCCCTTTTGAGTAATACCTTTCCTTCCAACATATCTTCCTTTTTAGCTGGGAAGGTTATGGTCTGGACCATACATTCATTTTGTTCGGATTGTCCCTGGTCAGCGGCTTCCTCTTGGGTCACATTGATGGTGGCTTGAGCTCTGTTGGTCGAGTCCTGAACATTTGACCTTACTATACTAGACTCACTCAAACTATTGATCACTGCATCTTTGATTTCTGACACTTTGAGTAATTCATAGAGTGGTAGACTAACTTTAACTTTCTTGAGTTCATCTAACACCAATGCGGCCAATCTTTTCATTTCATTGCCCACAGGGGACGCAAAATTTCTCTGTTTGTATTCCTGCGTGTTCTGGGGATACTCCGGATTGTTACTGGCTTGGGGATCGGGAGGAGTAGAGAAATTGTTCGGAGGAATTGATGTAGTTAGAGGTTCTTGATTCCTTTGATTTCTATGATAAACCCTTTGGTTTAAACCATAGATGAAAAACTCAGATTTTGCAATAACTCGGCAAGGCCAAAAAATTTTAAAAACTCGGGACTCGCCAAAACTCGGCAAAAAACTCGGTAAAACTCGGCAACTTTATCGAACATTTGAAAATACATTTTTTTTTTTTATATAATTCAAAAACACACATTTACACCAAATTTGTATAACATATATGATTTCCATGATATATAAATCAAATTTTTTTGGTAATACATAGCAACAAATGCAAGTATCATAGCATAAACCAAAAACCAAGTGCAACATATGTATAAGAGTTCAATACATATCAACGTATCATAGTGACAATCTCATAGAGTTATAGAGTCATAGACCACAAAACAAGAACCTCTGAAATTCTGATTACATATCAAGTTCAAAGTTTGGTATCAATGAAAATAAGAAATCATAAATTGCGTCTACGACTAAAGCTCAAAACAGATTGTGGCCGCTGGATGGGTGGTGCTGAAGTAGTGGCAACATCCTCAACACTAACAGGTGCCTCTGCTGCATGATCAACCTCCTGCTCCTCCTCACGTGCTGCCACTTCCGCATCCCATTCCTCTCCTGCCCTCTCCAACTCACTCAGCTGCTCATTAGTAAGGAATGGATCCAAATCATTATCAACATCATCAGGAGAAGCAACCCATTCTGCTGCATATGGATCAATGTCATCCAAGTCAAGTGCTTCATGTGAATCTTGCCCTAGCACCTTCTTCTCATGTAATCGAATGTTGTACCGCACATAGACAAGATCATTCAAGGTGATATTTGAACCTATTAATGCCACCTTTTACAATTTTTTTGCAATGGTTGCAAAAAACATCTCCTCGTTTTGGACCTGGTCTCCCATGTTTCCAACAAGGGTCTCTCTTTTTGCCACCAACTTTAACTGTAGAAGCTGAATCCATTTTCTTTCAAAAAGATGTGTAAAAGAACCTAGCAAAAGAGAGGCAACATTTAGAGATAAATAACATTGTTACCAAAAAAAATCACAAACATCCAAAAATTACAATGACTGTATAACTGTATTTTATTTACAGTCATCTATTAATAGATGACTCTCTAAAATTAAAATTTTTAATTGGTTGTGTATTTTTTTAAGTTTTTAACTTCAAATTTAAATTTAAATGAAATACTTTAATACACATTGACATTACACAGTTGACAGTCATTTCAAATGACTATGAGTATTTCACAATTGACTGTGTAATACACAGTCATTAATTACAATGTACATTAATGATTAATGTATTACACAGTCATCAGTCATTTGAAAATGACTATGTATTACACAGTCATTTCAAAATTTGAAAATGACTCTCTATTACACAGTCATCAGTCATTTGAAATTTTGAAATGACTGTAATGACTGTGTATTACACAGTCATTTGAAAATGACTGTGTAATACACAATCATTTCTCATTTGAAATGACTGTAATGACTGATGACTGTGTAATACACAGTCATTTGAAAATGAATGTGTATTACACAGTCATTTGAAATGACTGTGACTGTGTAATGATGACTGTGTAATACACAGTCATTTGAAATGACTGTGACTGTGTAATGATGACTGTGTAATACACAGTCATTTGAAAATTTGAAATGACTATGTATTACACAGTCATTTGAAAATTGAAATGACTGTGACTGTGTAATACACAGTCATTTGAAATGACTGTGACTGTGTAATGATGACTGTGTAATACACAGTCATTTGAAAATTTGAAATGACTGTGTATTACACAGTCATTTGAAAATTGAAATGACTGTGATTGTGTAATGATGACTGTGTAATACACAGTCATTTGAAAATTTGAAATGACTGTGTATTACACAATCATTTGAAATGACTGTGACTGTGTAATACACAGTCATTTTGAAATGACTGTGTATTACACAGTCATTTTGAAATGACTGTGTATTACACAGTCATTTGAAATGACTGTGACTGTGTAATACACAGTCATTTTCAAATGACTGTGTATTACACAGTCATTTCAAATGACTGATGACTGTGTAATACACAGTGATTTGAAATGACTGTAAATTGTAATTACTAATGATTGTGTATTACACAGTCATTTGAAATGACTGTGACTATGTAATACACAGTCATTTGAAATGACTAAGACTGTGTAATACACAGTCATTTTCAAATGACTGTGTATTACACAGTCATTTTCAAATGACTGTGTATTACACAGTCTTAGTCATTCGAAATAAAACAATACAAAAAGATACCTGGTCGTGCATGCAAATGCAAACAATACAGTCATTTTGACTGTGTAATACACAGTCATTTCAAATGACTGTGTATTACACAGTCAAAATGACTGTGTATTCAAAATAAAACAATACAAAAAGATACCTGGTCGTGCGTGCAAATGCAAACAATACAGTCATTTTGACTGTGTAATACACAGTCATTTCAAATGACTGTGTAATACACAGTCATTTCAAATGACTGTGTATTACACAATCAAAATGACTGTGTATTCGAAATAAAACAATACAAAAAGATACCTGGTCGTGCGTGCAAATGCAAACCCTATGCAAATCGCGTGGCGTTTTTTGCCTTCCGGAGTCGCGCGAGCCACGAAATGGAATAAAGACTTCGGTTTTTTTTTTTGCCTGCGACTTAAGTCGCGTTTTTCTCGCATTTTGTGCCGCGTTTCGGGCGGGTTTTGGCCATTAACGGCGATTATTTGCCAAAAAAATCGCGGCGAGTATATAAAAAAATCGGCCCGAGTATTTCCGCGATTAACTCGCGCGGCATTATGGATCGCGATTACTCGCGAGTTTTTGAATTGCTTGCCGAGTTTTGCAAGCATGGTTTAAACCTCCCGAAGATTGGTGAAATACCTCTTTTATCCCTTCTACCAAGACACTGTTGTTCAATGGTGGAAAATAATACTCTGAATCTTCTATAGCTCCATTTGCAGATGCAGGTGGGAACTGGGATCCTGGAGGTACCATCGGTCCATTAGCAGATTCTGGTGGAAACCTCCCATTTCGTGCTTGACTAACCTCCTCTTGGGAATACTTGCAGCTTTCAACAATCATGGCTTGGCCGTACTGCGTGGTTGGGACCATCTTGTATCCTGTCGTGGGCGGATTTTCAGGTGGATCAGTGCTACGCATCTCCTGTTGGAAAATGTCGGCTGCGATCTTGAACTCAGGACACTGCAGCTCAGAGTGTTGGTTCGTATTGTGGAGTCTACACTAGCTGGACAAGGCCGCTTCTGCTAGAAACACTTGGCTGGTAGGAGGATTTTCTTGATTCTGAGAATTAGGTGGGTTATCTAGTGGCGTCACCACATTTCCATTATTGGGAGCTGTATTCCATGGTCTCCTCTGGAAGCCTTGGTTATTATTTCCTTGAAAATTATTTCTGAAACCTTGATTGTTGTTTCCTTGGAAATTTTGATTGTTCGTATGTTGGCCATGATTGACCCTTTGCATGCTTTGGAGTTGATTATTCTGGTTTCTCAGGTGAGTCACTTCGGTTGACAACTTCTTGACTTGTTCAATCAATTCTTTCATTTCGTCTTTTTCTTCTTGTGTCCTCGACGAGCTTGTGGCATTTTGCAGGTACACAGGTTGTGCGAGTGGAGCTTGTGAAATTGGAACTCCGGGGTGAAGGACCAACTGATTTGCCGGCTGTACATTCGGATATGTTGCTTGTGGAACCGGATTCAAGACTGGAGTCTGGTTAGTTAATGCCATTCCAACTGACTGCATCTGATTTGGTGCTACGACCGGTCCCATGTGTAATAGTGGTCCAGTGATATTCTGTCCCATGTGCTTACTTACTTCGATAGCTTTTGCATATGCTGCGTTTAGATCATTCGGGGTCGGATGCGTCCTTACAAACATAGCAGTGAGATGATCTAAAGCTCCATAGTAGATTTCCCTTGGATCTGTAATGAGATAAGGATGCCGTAGCATCGTATATGCGCGGTGAAACCTGTTGTTGAAAGAAGTGATGGGTTCATGTTCTCTCCTTCGAACTTCAACAAATTGTCTATACAACTCCACTGGTGTGGTCGGTATACCAAACTTTGCAATAAATGCATCTTTCATTGCGTCCCAAGTCCTGATTGACCCTGTAGGCAAGTGAACGAACCAAAAATATGCCTCTTCTCCCAATGAGTAGGGAAAAAGCCTACATGCTACATCTCCATATTCGATTTGTCTGTTACGAAGATGATCTTCGAACATCTTGATATGATCCTCTGCTGTGCGATGGAAATCACTGACATTGAACTTGGAACAGAAATGCTCTGGATTCTTTGGCATATCATGATAAACTGCAAATTCCAATGGTGACGGGTTGTTGATTAGCCACGTTGCACCATTAAGTACATGAGGAGGAGGAGGAGGAGGCGGAGCCTGGTGAGCCATCGTACTCTTCGAGGCTTGAGAATTTGAAACGGGACTTGATGAACTAGCTTGGCCTTTCGTTTGAGAAATTGCCTGGATACTTGATTGGATCGCCACTTGTACTTGTTCTTGAAGAACTTGTGATGACTCAGGAGATTCTTCCAATCTTAGTTCAAATTCCTTAGGAGTGTCCTCTCTTTTGACTCGCTTCGCTTTTGAAGTAAACTGAAGTTCACTAAGGTTCTTGATGCCCGGTGTTGACCTCAATAATCTTTGATGTTTTTCTGGCGAGAAAGAACCAATGCGATCCAGCGTGAAGTCTTGTGAAGATTATTGTGGGTTCCTTTGATTACGAAGCTCTCTAGCTGCAGCCCTTCGGTGTTCTTCTGCTCTGTCTTCTTCTTGTTCCAAGATGATTCTAACTCTGTTATACTCAACTTCACTTCTCCTTACGTTCCACGCTAGATGATTCAATCCTGAAACGATATCTTCTTGAGTGTTGCCTATCTGCAAGTTCGGTTGCATTATTTGATTCAATCCCTCATGTGGCAACACCATCGTGATTCATGATCATGCTCATAATGTATTCTTCTTCAAAACCTTTGGACTTCGGATATTCAGGCCCTCCTTCTAGCACCAATTCTGTTGACGTGTAGTTTGTACACAATCATACACAGAATAAAATACCCAAAGGCATCTTATCCTCTCTTGAATAAAGTCGCTAATTGCTGAAGATTTCGCAAGAAGGATCAGTTAGGATGACTCCAATGTTCTTTTTAGTAGGGTCTCTACGTGTGGATAAGCACCAGTGGTCGTTGTGATTGCTGTGTCATCAAGGGGCCTTACGTTGCCAAAGATTTTGCTAAACTAAACAAGTTTTCAAAAAATAACAAAAGGATAGGGCTGGCAAGAGGTCTAATCTAGTCTAACCCTAAGAATGACTTGATGTGGACTAGACTTGGTGAGATCGCATCAATTTCAATTGAGTTGTTAATTTATGGCAATATTGAAGTTGGTTGAATCTCACCAAGTCTAGTCCACATCAAGTCATTCTTAGGGTTAGACTAGATTAGACCTCTTGCCAGCCCTATCCTTTTGTTATTTTTTGAAAACTTGTTTAGTTTAGCAAAATCTTCGGCAACGTAAGGCCCCTTGATGACACAGCAATCACAACGACCACTGGTGCTTATCCACACGTAGAGACCCTACTAAAAAGAACATTGGAGTCATCCTAACTGATCCTTCTTGCGAAATCTTCAGCAGTTAGCGACTTTATTCAAGAGAGGATAAGATGCCTTTGGGTATTTTATTTTGTGTATGATTGTGTACAAAATACACGTCAACAGGTATATGTCAGAGAGCAAAGGGGTCAAGTTCTAATGCAGGGTTGTATCAACCTCTACCCATACCTAATAGACCATGGGAAGCCATCAATATGGATTTTGTTTTGGGTCTACCAAGGACCACAAGGGGATATTACAGTGTGCATGTAGTTGTGGACAGGTTCAGCAAGATGAATCACTTCATTGCATGCAAAACAACCCATGATGCCTCCCACATTGCAAACTTATTTTTTAAGGAGATTGTAAGGATCCATGGATTGCCATTATCCGTTGTGTTTGATAGAGATTCAAAGTTTATTGGACATTTTGAAGAACATTGTGGAGAAAACTAGGAACCAATCTGACTTTTAGGCCTATCATCCTCAAACGGATGGGCAGACTAAGGTTGTCAACAGGTCATTAGGCAACCTGCTGAGATGTCTAACTAAGGAGCACAATCAGTCGTGGGATCTAATCCTACCGCAGGCAGTGTATGCATACAATGATTCAATCAACTGGAGCATAAGAAAGAGTCCATTTGAACTTGTCTATGGAGTGCATCCTCGAGGTATCTATGAAATGAGAGATTTGAGTAGAATGGATAGGAGGAGTGCCCAAGGTGAAGATTTTGCAGTAGCCATGCATGACATCCACAAACAGGTCAAGGAGACACTTGAGAAGAAAGTGGACAAGTATAAGAGGAAGGCAGACTTGAAGAAGAGAGATGTAGAATTCAAGGTGGGTGATCTAGTATTGGCACATTTGAGGAAGGAGAGATTGCCAAAGGGCAAGTATACAAAGTTGATGATGAAGAAGACCGGGCCATGTAAAGTGGTTCGCAAGTATGGCAATAATGCTTATGAGATTGAACTCCCACCGAGGGTTGCTATCTCACCTATATTCAATGTAGCAGATTTGTATCCCTATAAGGAATCTGTGTAATGTCCCCTACTAGGGTTTGGTCTATTTTAACCATAATTAGTCTATTTCAAATTACTTATGGCTTAAACTAACTTGATTAAGAGTCAAGACTATCTTAACATGAATCAAATCTAGAACGTTCTATCCTTCTATAGTTAATCAAGTACTTGTTATCTTACCATACTAAATAGTTAATCTTATTTAGATTCATCTATAGATCATTACGTATTTATTAATTACTATTTATATGAATTATTACTAATTTCTAAGGGTATTATATTAACATTTATATTTATAATCGTTATATTATTTCTTACTCTGATTTGGGTGTATGTATTCATAAATAAATAAGTAAATTAAGTAATACATTACAAATTATTTGTGTATTAGCTAATATCCTATTTTATACATTACTAATACTACTAACTAAACATTTCTTGTTAGTAATATGTTTGGTGGCTGGTCATGGCAGACAGATCTAACGCATGTCAGATCTGGTCTGCCGCTATCATTATACTTAGTATCCTTTTTAAATACATAATGCACTCTATATTAATATTTTTATTAATATTAAATTTGGCATAGAAGCACTATCTAACTTCCTATAGTAAGAATACATCCCTGTGCATACTATCAAGGTCAAGGATGCTACCGCCTGTAGCTTAATACAATTCTGATCTATTCTGATCAGTGGCTTCTATTTGTCCACATGGTGCCTTATCACCCGATCACAAGCCTCTAAATGTTTGGCCTACTTCAAATTAAGACAGCGTGACATGTAGATATATGTCTTGAGTCCACCTATTTCTAGAAAGATTTCCTTTATACCTCAATTATTATCTCTATAGGATTATATGATACGATGCCACTTTGAATGATTTCCGTATTAATTAATTTGGGAGTATTATCATTGTCTAATGTTGGGGGACAATCTCTGACGCAGACAGTCTTTCTCACCCCCGTAGTCTCTGCCCCTTATGAATTGCAATTCCTATCTCCTTTAATACTTTATTGAACGGTATCCTTTATCCATCACACCCCTTTACTTCCCTTTTGTTTATTTATTATTGTTTCTTTTTAAATGAATCGGTCAACAATTAAGACACCACCTTTATGAGGAGACATTACCAATAGTAATCTCATCGTGACTTTCGATAATTATTAGTAGTTTGACAATAATTCACACCCTTCTATTTCTAATACGACTTTTTTTTATTCTTACAAACTAATCAGACTCTTTATTAATCTCTACATTATTTATGGATGGGTCTGACTTGTCTTTTGACTAATGCTGGTTTGTCTTCTTTTTATTACTAACTTCATCGTAACGAATAATCGCTAACTTGCCTTGCATTTCAGTCACTGTATATTAATTGAGCTTTTGTATGAATCGTATCATACGTGCCTTCTTATAATTTATTCGACCTTCATACTATTCTGTCAGCATGTAGGATGATGCACATGGATCGCTGTACTCAATAGTCCCAGTACTGCACATCAGTCTGGAATATATACGATTAATGCTGATTAATGCTGATCACTACATAATGAATCTGTCTTTAATTGTTATTACTTCCTTCACCACTTTAAATGTGTAATATAATATTAATTTAAATATTTCAAGAATAATATTATTGATATATAAATATTAATTAAAATAAATAAATATTTAATAATTTCAAATAATCGTTTGTTGGTAACTATTATATTAATTAATAATAATAATTGCTTTGTTTAGATTATATATATAACAATCGAGGGGACATGACAATCTGATTTTGTAGGTCAAGGAGAAGAAGGAGCTGAAGATGCTGATATGGAATGGGTCAAGGACCTTCCACCTGCTCAGCCTATACAACTTGAAGCCATTTTGGACTCAAGAGAAGTGAAGAGGACAAGGAGGAAAGTTTATAAGGAGCACCTAGTCAAGTGGCTAGGACTACCAAATGAAGATGCCACCTGGATGTCAGAGGAGGATATAGCACAACATGGGATCTTTGTTGCAGATCTCATTTCATCAGGAGCATGAAATTTTTTCTCTCCGGGTGTATGGTGCAGGAGCACCTAGAGTCTAGTTACTATGTCAATTAGGTGTTTGAGTCTTAGGAGTTAGGGGTCATGTCATTTTGATTCAATAAGGTTTATTGAGACCATTTGTAATGTCATTTCATGTCTTTAGATCTGTATGTCAAATTCGGAGTCATAAATTGCAAGCTTGTAAAAAGTTGTCATCGGGATAGTTAACCCGATAAAGTGTCAGTGTTGTCAAAGTGGTCATGGGGATAGTTAACCTGATAAAGTGTCATTGGGATAGTTTACTCTATCGGGATTGGAGAATACTGCTTAGCCAACTATTGATGGCTATGTCGATAGACATCCAGATGCCTTGTTTGGTATAGCCATGTCAATAGACGTCCAGATGCCTTGTTGGTATAGCTATGCCGAAAAAGGGACATCGGGGTAAGTTACTCTATCGAAATTGCATAAAATGGTTACTCCACCTATTCTAGTTATTCTGATGGGTGGTCAGGACCTCGGGTCAGGATTGCTATTCCGACGTCAGTGTCCAGCATTGAATTGTTAGGTCGGAATTGTTATTCCAATGTTAGGGTCCATTTTTTATTTTTCAAAGTGTGGGAGTCGAACAGTCATGTAGCCCAATGATTTGTTGTGACCGCGGGAAAGTACATAAATTTGGTATAAATTGTATAAGCCAACGGTTGGAAACAGTTTTTTGAAGCTATATGAAATTCGAAATTTTGAATTTCTGAAACCTAATTGAAAATCATTGGCAACCAATTGGAAGTTCATTTTTCTGCAAATTACTCTGTTTCCTGCACGTGTATGGTGTTGTATGAATTCAATTTGATTGGATAGAACATTGCATTACCTTCCATTTTGCTAGTGATTTTGAATTTCTGATTCGTTGTGAGGAAGAAGTTTAGCCGTTTTCACACAGTGACCTAGTTAGCAGGGCAACTAGGGTTTTAACAACAATTCAACAATCCTCCCTCTCTGTCTTGCATAAATGGGGGATAGAGGAGACCCCTACAACTGATCTTTTGAACATTTTTATTGTTGAGTAGCGAACAACAAATCAACGTATGGAACAATTGTTGTACATGATGGCTCTAACTATGATAAACAATAATACCAATAACAATAATCACGGTGGAAACAATGGAGGAAACAATGGCCAAGGTGACAATTCGGTGACCAACAGAGCAGCCAATCAATGCACAGTTGCAGCCAATTCTAGACCCGTCTTTCCACCTAGAGTCCATCCGCAAGATGGAAATAAGCCCACTTTAACTGATTTGCAAGATTAGTTTAGACAAGATTGGATGATGCAAGCCTTGAATTTCAGCACAATATATCCCTTCAGGATTATATAGGTCTCAAGATGAGGCATTTGCCTAATAGGGAAAAATAGGGAGCATAACAATGATCTGCAAAGGAAGATTGGAAAACTTAGCCTTCCTTGCTTTGATAGCTCAAGAAAAACTACTACAAGAGCATGGATTCAATAAGTTCATAACTACTTCCATCTCAACCCTATGCTTGAAGAGGAAGCAATAAATTATGCTACTATTCACCTCGATGGAGTTGCACATGAATGGGGCATCATGGGATAATCACCATGGGACATTCTCAGATCACATACTATGCTGAGTTCACAAAAAGACTCATAGAAAGGTTCGATAAGAAAGATCCTGAACTTCATTTCAAGCAGTGGAGTTCTCAAGACATATAAATTACCGATTTTCAAAGATTGTCTGTGTTGGTCATTGACATATTAGAAAGAAGGTTGACCGTATTGTTCATAAATGGTTTGGTGGATCCTCTAAGGGGATGGATAAAAGCACTTAGCCCCAACACTCTTTAGGAAGCCATCAAAAAGGATAGAGACATGGATTTTTCTACTAATGAGAGTAAATTTCAGTTCAAGTGGTCCTCATCTCAGAAAGACAAAGGGAAAAAGCACTTTCATAAAGAGTGGCCTAAGCGAGACATATTGGATGATGTAACTCATAATGAATCGCATAGAAAGAAATTGTGTTTCAGCTACAAGGAACTATGGGAACCAAGGCACAAGTGTCATGGTAAGGGTAAGGTGCATTATATCAAAGTGGTTTCTAATAATGAGGAAGAAAAGGCAAAAAAAAATCAGGACAACGATCTCAATGAGTCAGATGAGGAGCATCCTTAGGAGGAGAAACAATCACCTAAGGATGTAAAAGGTGGAACTATTGCCACTTTGTCTAGTACTCCTTGATACAACACTTTGCAGGAGTGTGGAGTCTTACAAGGGCAGCGAGTGACTGTGTTCCTTGACAATGGGGATACCCACAATTTCATAGATTCGACCTTGGTTGCTAGGAAAGGCCTTCTGACCAAGGGGCATGAGGGATTTGGTTTTATGGTGGGTGATGGCTATCAAATATCATGTCTATAGAGGGTTCCACAATTGAGTATTGCTCTAGGTAACTGTTGTCATTTTATGACACCCTTAGTCCATTAGTGAGAACCAATCAGAGATATGTTCCATGGACCAACGCGGCCCCAGTTGATCAAGGAGAGAAGAATCATGAAGTGTGAAGTGTGAAGTGTTGCTTTGTCTAGAGGAAGTTCCTCCCTTGGCCTTTTCTTCTTCCCCGGAACTCCGAAACCTGCGGAACTCCGAAACCCCCGAGGTTTCGAAGTTCTTTTCTCTTTGCCCTCTCTTTTCCCTTCTCCAGAGGTCCAAAACCCCGAGGTTCCGAAGTTCTTTGCCTTAGCTGCTTTCTTTCCTTCTCCGGAACCCCAAGGTTCCAAAGTTCCCTTCCTTCCCTTAGCTTTTCTCCAGTTTCTCCGGAACTTCGAAACCCCGAGGTTCCGAAGTTCTTTCCCTAGCTTAGCCCCTCCTCTCCTTGGCCTTTCTCTTTTTTTTTTCCCCGGAACTCTGAAACCCCAAGGTTCCGAAGTTCCTTGTCCCTTTTCTCCTTCCCTCTTCAGAACTTCGGATCCCTTCCTCTCCATAGCATTTCTTCTATCCTTGCCCGGAACTCCGGAACCCTGAGGTTCCAAAGTTCCCCTCCTCTCTTTAGCCCTTTCCCTCTCTATCCCGGAACTCTGGAACCTCGAGGTTCCGAAGTTCCTTCCCCTTTTGCCTTCTCTCTCTAGTTCTTCGGAACTCCGGAACCCCAAGGTTCCGAAGTTCCTTTCCTTCTCTTCCTCTCTCTATCCCGGAACTCCAGAACCTCGAGGTTCCGTAGTTCTTTCCTTAGCCTTTTGAAGTTCTCCGGAACTCCAGAACCCTAAGGTTCCGAAGTTCCTTGCTCCTTCCCTTGTCTTCCTCACTTCGGGAGTCCGAGCTTCCGAAGTCTCCGGACTTCCTTCCGACTGGCAACACTTCCTGATGGCGTGATCGACACTCAAGGCCTTTTCATGCTCCAACAGTTTTGGTGACTTGTGCACTTTCTTTTGTGGATCCACAAGGGTACATTAAGTGTTTTTGGCAGGATTTCCATCAGGGAGGTACAGGGCCATGCTTGGTGACTTATGTCATTTCTGACTTTGGAAGGTCAGTCAGTCCACCTTCCTCAGAGTTGCCTTTGGTGGTATGGCTAGGTTGCTTGCATGTACAAGCCAAGTGCATGCACTTCCTTGCGCTTCTAGACTGACATGCAGGGGTCATGATCACCCTTGTAACCATTTTTCTATATAAAGGCTGTTAAGCCTCATTGTAAAGGGTTCTCTCCATGCTAGCTTGAGCTTTCTTATGCTCTTTCTCTTCTCTTGAAGACTTGTAATTATTTTTGCATTTTTGCAACTGTAAGATTGGCTTTTGGCCTTATGATTAATTGAAAATTCACCATTCTTGCCTCTTCTAGCCTATGTATGCTTTTCTTACCTTCATCATAGGTGTATGTCTTGTGGCTTTTCTCTCCATATATGTTGTGTTAACTTGTTTTCTAGGTGTGACTTGTGGGAATCCTTCTCCCCTCTTGACACTTTGCAAATTCTAACCTCCATACATGCGTTTGGGTCACTTATGCAATTGAAGTTGTGCATCTCTTGGGTTTTTTAGTTGGTTCCTTGTGCCATTTCGGTAGGGAGAGAAACAATCTCTTCTTGGTGCATCACCTCCTTTCATTTCAAGCATTCTCTCTTCCCTTTACCTCTGCAAATTGTAAGGATAGGCTTAGGAGTTAGCTTTAAAGTGTTGAGTTGGTTCAACACCTGCACCTATTCGAAGAAGGAAGTCGGCCTTCTCCGGAGATTCAACCCCTTGCGCAAGGTCCCACACTTTGGGGTTGTTTCCATGTTTCACAAGGTTGTTGAGTTGAGAGCTCAGCAAGGGTGTGAGCTTTTGTGATAACAGTTTTTGTCACGCCCGGTGGGACTTCATTCAACATACATGCTAAGGATTTAGTGCTAATTCTTAGTGTTCTAGCCTTTAGAGGCAGTCATCTCTCAAGAACTTGGCAACTCTGCTCAAGGACCAGTTCGTGTTCGCACAAAGTTCATAACTCTAGGACCCTGAAACCCCCCAGGTTCCCAAGTCATCGTAACTTTGCTTACCCTAGAAGTCCAGAACCCCCAAGTTCTGAGGTGCTTAGGCCTGGAAACTCGGAACCCCCAGGTTCTGAACTCCCAAACTTCCTCACTCCGGACATCCGAGCTCCCGAGGTGCCGCAGTGGTCATACTCTGCAACTTCAGACCTCTGAACTTCCGAGGTCGGTTGCGGATTTCATGCCCAGAATTCACACAAGGGCGTCTTCTAGAAGTAGTTTTCAATTCGTAGAGATCCCATCTACAGGTTCTAGGAGGCGGAGAGGTAGACCTTCATTGTCGTCGATCAGGGGTGTTAAGGTTGTGAAAACTCCATCTCCCAGGTCTCGTCTACTCCTCCATTTGCAAGACCATTGTTGTCAAGGGCTCCCACCACTTATATCAATAGACCATTGTTCCGCATGGCTAGAAATCAGGTTTTTCGTCACCTTCAATGGAGGGAGTCCCCTTATTTTGACTCAATGGAGTGACATACCGGTGGCTGCGTTGAAGAGTCTACCATACTTCACTGGTGAAACAACTACTACCCCCATTGAGCACATTCAAGACATTGCAAACATCTTCTCTGTCCATAATATCACTCAGGATGATGTTGCTGTTAGACTCTTAGCCACATCTTTGAAAGGCAAAGCTTTGCAGTGGTATAGAGGGTTGTCGTCTAGCTCCATTCACAATTGGAATGAATTGGGGGAGAGGTTATGCAACCATTTCGAAGACAAAAGTGACCACCTATCACTTGTGGAGCATTTAACTACAATCAAGAGGGCACCCCACGAGTTCATGAGAGACTTCAACTTTAGATTCCATAAGAGATGGAATAGGATTCCTCCTCTAGTGAAGCCATCTCCAAATCATGCATTCTTGTATTATCTTAGAGCTCTCAACAGCGATATAGCTGTCATGGTACAATCGATGGGTGGAGCCTCTCTACCGGGTGCATATGAAAGCCATAAGAGCAGAAAATTGTTTGATTCAGGCTGGGAAGATAGATCCAAGGCCTCCAATGCCTCTCTTCCCAGAAGCTCCTACTCAACAACCCACCTTGGCTCCTAGCCCCATGGCTCCCGCAGGACAATCATCCACACCCTCTACATCCTCCAATGAGCTCCATGAGGTCAAGGCTTTACTGCAAAACTTTCGCAATGAATTGGTGGCACTAAAGAGGCAGCAAACTCAGTATAGCAGACCTTACCAAGCACAAGGTCAAAATTATCAGCAAAACAGGCCACCCTTTCAAGGGCAAAACCAATGGAGCAATGCCAGGCCTTTGAATAATGTGAACCCCCACAACCGCAAGCAACTCAAAGGCGATAGTTCCAATGCAAAATAACCTCGCCCAAGAGCAAGATTGGTGTCAACCATGCAATCAGCCACACAACCAAGGTGTATGCCAAAATGGAGGGTTTGTCCAAACTTTAGTAACGCAAGATGAGCCTAACACTTCTGGCCAGCAATATGACCCAAATCAGCCTAGTGTTGGCCCCCAGGCTCACTTACAAGGGGATTCTACCTTTGTCAATTGGTAGGAGGCAGAATTTTGTGGTTTGAACCAAACAAATGGTGAGTCTGTGCTGCAATATACAAGGTCAAAGAAGAGAGCCATGGAGGCTGCCTCACCTTCAACATCAGCCCAAGCTCCAACACCCAATGTATCCATCCATGATACAAGCCAAAGTACCATGCAAGGGAACAAGAGGCAGGAGGAGGCCCAAGTCGTCCAAAGAGCAAAGGCAAACCTTGTAGCCTCAAAGGGGCCTCTAAAGTCAATTGGTGTTCCTTTCAACATAGTGGATCAGATGAAGAAGGCCAACCTTAATGTCACTATGTGGGAGGCCCTTTCAATCCCATCTCAAAGGGATTTGCTTAAGGAGGCACTGAACGATGTCAATCAGTCAGGTGATGAGGCAGCAGTCAGAGAAAGGGCAGTCTCCACCAGTTTGGTGCAACCCAAAGAGGAGGAAGATTCAAGCAAGATCAACAAGCCTCCCCCCTTCTATCACTCCTTGATCATAGGAGATAACTTGGTTCACAACTGTATGATAGATTCAGGAGCTAGTAGCTCAGTCATGCCTAAGAAGGTAGCTGACCTTCTTGGCATAGAATACGAACCTGTGACCAAAGGGGTGGTAGAAAATTTGAAGTTAACCTTTCATGTATGCCCTGGTTGCACTGTCTTGCAAGACATCAATCATAGACCTTCTTGCCTTCTTTGCCATCTGCCTGTCTAGAGACTTCACAACCAAGATAGGTGGGTACCTATCTTCTGACTAGTCCCATATGCTATTTCGAACAAGGTATGGTACCAAGGTTACCATAAGGGCAGAGCCCATTGCCCAAAACCACATTGAGCCCTACACCCCTAGCCCTATAAACATGAATTGTACTTTGCATGAAGAAGAGGAGGAGTGTGCTGCTCGTGAGCCTACCACTCTTTTGCAGGAGGTCCCCGATTGCTTGCTGGACGAATGGGCCAATACCTTTCAATTTGATCCATTAGCTGAGACTGAAGAGATTGGGCTTGGCACCTATTGTATCCATGAAGAGGATACTCCTATCCCTAACCTCGTCAAGACACAAAGAGACTCAGAGGGGTTATGGAACATGGTTTTTGATGGTTCAAGAAACAAGAATGGTGCAGGTGTCGAGGTGATGCTTGTGCCTCCTGAGTAGGAGAAATATTTCTTCTCCTTTAGGCTTCAATTTGGTTGCACCAACAATGTCATTGAGTATGAAGCCTTGATCCATGGTCTCCAACTTGCACAAAGCAGAAAGATCAGATCTTTACAAATATTTGGAGATAGTGAGTTAGTTGTTAAACACATCCGAGCCCAAAGTGTAGCATAGAACAACCTACTCAAATCATATAAACACAGGGTTTGGGATTTGATTGAGGGATTTGAGGCCTTCAATATCCAGAGCATTCCTAGGGGTTAGAACAAGCATGCTAATAGGCTTGCAGCAGTTGGTGCTCAGTTCGACATACCAGTGCATGTTGCAAGTGAAAAGGAGCAACACATCAGGGTTTTTGTGAGGCCTGTTGTCCCAGACATTCAAGTGAATTGGCAAGTGTTTGAAAGCGATCAGCAGATCGTCAGCTTCTTGCAAAATGAAGCAGAATTTTCTGCTAAAAATCAGTCTAAGCTACAAGACCAGTATGGAGATCAAATCATGCAACTCAACTCCAACAAGCTGCCTAAAGGTCTAGTTACCTTGGAAGGCATTTTCAACTCGGATGATCAGTTGAAGAAGAAAATGAACTTGGCTGCAAAAAGGGGTGATTACTGTTTTCCACATACGGGGAAACGATTAAATGCAGAAAGTAAATGCACATAACATAATTGAAATATATTAAAGAACCAGTTTCTGTATAATTCAACAGTCCATGTACATCAAGTGCTTATAACATTACACCCAGATACGACTATGATGATGATACTAAGAAGGAAAGGTATGCAATATATAATACTTGAAGGGGTGCGACCAACCGTCGCATCCAACTGCCCTTCGGGACGACTAACTAACTGACTGTCGTAACTCATTATTATCGATGACAACATAAACATAATATGACAACATAACTTAATGATTATTCCCGGCAACATCATCCCCCCAAAGAAAAGAAGTCGTCTCCGGACGACTTAATACAAAATAGAGATGACATTAAATAGAACCAAGGTAGAGAACTGCAGAAACGGCTGACGCCAGTCGAGCCCGGAACTTATACACCTGCTGCGTCCTCGCCTGAAAACCCTTTTCTACTACCATCCGATGCTCAAGTGCGGATGTCACCATTATTGCTTCCACAAGGAGTTCTTTTTTTTTCCTCGACATCACAGTCCTCCTATGCCTAAACCAAACTTGTCTGCAAAACACGCTTTTTCAATCTCAGCCTCCACCAACTGCTACTCAAATGATACTGTCTCCCTAGCCAATTTGTCCTTGATAGCCACCCGCGCTGCCCTCTCGGCATCCAACTCCTGGGTACGCTGAGCTAAGTCTCACGCTACTACTGCCTCTAACCTGGTGGTCAACTCCTCCCGAGCCCTCTGTGCATCCACCAAGGCAACCTCACGTCCAGTCAAGACATACTCCGAGTGCCTCAAAGCATACCATTCATGCCTGGAAGTCCTTCTGGCACAAAGGCTAGGAGACACCTCAAATCCTCCATCACACTCCCCAAAGGTTGATAATCTGTCTCCCTCTATGGCTTATGGCTTCCCCACCAATGCTTAGCTACAGGCTTCTTTTTCACAGTACTGGAAACAACCCCAACACTTACCGTGACTTCTCGGATGCCCTTCACCCAACTCCAAAAAGTGTATTGTAGCTCAAAAATAAACTTGGGGTCTGGGGGCAGTGCCCCTAGCGGGGTCGAGGGGCAGTGCCCCTCACGGGGTCCGGGGGCAGCGCCCCAAGTGCGCTCCCCACACCAATTTAACACCTTCAGAACCACACGGAAGTCCATGGCGCACACCATTTTTGTGATATTTTAAGATGCCAAAAACCTGCTTCTACACTCTAATTTTCCAATGTCCTGGCTCCAGACTCCATCGAATGATTTTAAATCTGGTCGTCATTTTTTTTATTTTTTTCCTTCACGTTCCATCACCACCTTTATCCCTCCATGCCGTGGTATTTTTCCTTTTACCCTCTTTTAAACTGCCGTCGTTGTGGCCGTGCTCCTTTAGGCCTACGGACTGTAATGTCTCGAGCCCGTACAAAGGTTATCTGTCGTACGATGGAGTGGTCTGTCGTACGGTGGCTGAGCCATATGGCGACTGGGGTCACCCGAAGCTTGGTGTCGTACGGTGTCTGGGAAGGTCGTATGGTGGATGTTGTTTAGCCGTGTAGGTGTACGGTAGATGAACACCCTCCGAGGCCGGTGACCTCCGTCGACGGTGGTCCACCGTACAGTGTCCCATGGTGCTCCGTACGGTGTCCCGTCGTACGGTGTCTCGCCGCATGGTGGTCCCACCACCACTTTTTTTTTCCTAATCTAATTGTCGAGTCTTCGGCTTCGGTACCATGCCTCTGGGATCGCCCTTCATCCTTCTCGGTTTGCCTCGCTCGAGAGTCTCCCGCTTTGGTCCCGTTCCTCTAGAGTCGCCTGCCCAGCCTCTCGAGTCCCCTTCCATCCTCTCAGGTCCCCCTTCGAACTCCCGGGTGTCCTTCCGACCGCTCAGGTCCCCTGCGCGCTTCTCGTGGTAGGGTTTCCATTTGGACCCGTTGATGGCAAGTCTATTTTCAATGGCCATCTGAAGACCTGGAACCATAAATTCTACAGGAACCACAGTCTCCTTCCCGTACATAAGGAGAAGACTAATAATAAAGATTTTGAAGGTTGTGACCTTCCACACAGGGTTCCAATCGTTGCCAACATGAATGATCTTGGGATTATCTATGTCACCGAGGGTTGGGGCGTCTCCCTTCCAATATTCTCTGTATTCCAGTAGGTACACCTCCTCTGTTACTTGCTCTGGTTCCTCTACTTCGATCCTGTAGCTTTGAAACATTTCGTAATCCTCCATTTGCCAGTGGAAGAGCCCGTTCAATGACCTCGTCTCATCCTCGGGGCACTCTCCTAGTTTGAGAATCCCTTCGTCGTTGGGCTCCCTGCAACCTCGTCCTTCGTCCCTCAGGTCGCCTTCTCCTTCATCCTTTGATTCCGAAGATGATGCCGGTTCCTCACTAACCAACTGCATCCCAAGGTCTATGATAAAATTCCTTCCTCCATTCTCCATAGACAAAGTGTTCTTCCAGTTGTGGGTGGCCTTGGCTGCCACCAACCATCCTCTCCCTAAGATCGCATCGTACCCTTTTTTCTTTAGTGGGATTACCATGAAGTCTAGTATGAAGGGTTGCGTCCCAATGTTATTAACTTGTTGGCCCATCAATGTCTCGATGGGTTTGATTCTATGTTGATCTGCTTCCAACAGATTGAATGTAGATGGCCACAACGTCGGCTTCCCCAGCTTCCACCAGGTTCTTTTGGAAGAACATTCACTCCCGATCCACCATTGATGATGGTATCAGTTAGAATGGTGCCAAGGATACCCATCTCCACAAAGGCCGGGTTCCTTCCATTGTTAACTGCCAGTAGCATGGGATCTATTGTAGACCCCCCAGGAACATCTATGCGGTGGTTGGTATTGGTGTGTGGTTGGGAGAGATTATTCTGCAACGCTGTTCGTAATTGAGGCATCGTCTGGAGGAGGTCGTGTACCTTCACAAGCACCTCCAGTTTTATAATTTGATTTAGTATAGCCTCCTCCGCCTTCGGTCGGCTGGAAGTACCCGTCGTACCCTTCGCCTTCGCCCCCTCTCGTATCTCTTTCTCGATTTCTTCCCGTGCTTCCCATACCCTTCGCTTCTCCATCTCCGGGTCTGGGCACATTGCTTGTCTAGCTTGGGCGCAGGTTACGGCCAACACTTCCTCTTCTTTGGTTTCCTCGATATTGAGCAAGTTGACGCCGGACTTCAGGCCGGTGGCATCTTTGTGGTCTCCCGGTCCGCACCATTTGCACAAATATTGTGTGGCCTCTCCCTTCGGGCAGTCTCGGGCGAAGTGCCCCCACTGGCTGCACGCTCTACATTGTATCATCGGTCAGCCTTTGGAGTCGTATTGGATCCGGCTCCTTGTGTTGTTATTGTTGTTTCGTCCTCCCCACCGGTTATCTTGGTAGCCTCCCGATGTTGCATTGTAGTTCACCTGGGAGCTGTCGGTACCGCCCGATGTAGTTGGTTGTTCCTGCGTAAGCAATACTTGTTGGTTTCGTGTTTTCATGTTTTAGGGGCATTCCCTGGTGGGATGCCCCATCAACTGGCATATATCACAATAGGCCTTCTTTGGGCAGGAGCCTTTCGTGTGGCCGTCCGTCTTACATTCCGTGCACCAAAGCTCCCCTTCGTCAGTCTTGCTCGGACCTCCATTCATAACCTTCAGCTCTTTCATCATCCTCAGCATGTCCTTCTGCAGGGCTTGCACCTTTTTGCCGGACTCGCCATCGCTGCTTCTTCCCTCGGAAGAGTCATCATCCTCGGACGAGCTATCCTTCTTCTTTTTCTTCTTGGATGTCTTGGTCTCACTCTCGAGATCCATCGCTCTATTATATGCATCGTCGTACGAGGTTGGTGGAACAATTTTCATCTTCTTCCAGATGGAGTGTTTCAGTCCGTCCACGAACCATCTCTTTTTCAACCCATCCATTGGTTGACTCTCCATTTTCCCCAACAGTTCCTTGAGTCGCCGACTATAGGCTCGGACAGTCTCGTTCTTGTTCTGCTTTGTGCCATAGATTTCGGCTACTATTTCATTGTCGTCTCTAAGGAGGCGAAACTCTATCTCAAACTCCTTCAGGTTGGGCCATATGCCGACTTTGGTCTTATCCGTATCTGAGTACCAGTCGATGGCCGCTCCCCTTAAGATTGCTGGAAATTGTGTTACCCATTCGTCCTGGTCGGTAACACCATTAGCTGACCATATGGTTTCGCAAGTGCGGCAATGGCGGACAGGATCTTCCTTCCCGTCGCCGTTGAACTTCGGCAGCTTCTGCTTACTTGCCATCCCACCGCTGGGTCTCGCTCCTCTGGTGCCTTGTGTACTTGTACCTGGTGATCCTCCACCTCCGCCTCCTGCACCTGACCCTCCACTCTTGGGTCCTTCGGAGAAGGTTGTTGACCCCGAACCGAACAAATTGCCTCCTGTACGGTACCCTTGTGCTCCCCCAGCACCGTCGGCCGTACCGTCACCTTCGGTCGTCTCCCTCCAGTTGTCCTCTGAAATGGACAAGTTCTTTAGTAGGTCTCTGGTAGCGTTGATCAGGTTTAGACTTTGCCTTGTTTGTTCCACCAACTCTTCGAGACTTCTTACCCTACAGTGGTATTCTGGTGAACTATAGAGTTCTCCTTCGGCACCCTCCGTGACTCCTAGGTTCCCTCTGGGCAACCCTACGACAGTGTAGAGAGTGTAATTCTCTCCGTCTATCTTTGCCTCCGTGACTCCTAGGTTCCCTTCGGGCAACCCTACGACAGTGTAGAGAATGTAATTCTCTCTGTCTATCTCTGCCTCCGCAACCTCCGTGACACCTCCTGGGTTCCCTTCGAGCAACCCCTCGGCCGGTCGTCCCTCAGGAAGCTGCCTTAGCCTACGCCTTCGTTCTATTTATTGTCTGAGATTCAACGCTCTTTGTGCCACTTCCCATTCGTCACTTTGTATCATTTTATTTTTGTCCTTATTTAGTATATTGGGCATAAATCACTTCCGTACATAGCAAGCACATGCCATGTACACAAAAAAAAAACTTTTATTATTTTCCCTTTCGGCCACAATTTATGTCAACATTGTGTCGGGATTATTACAGGGTTCAATTTCCCCTTCGCCTCTTGCCATCACGCTCTGTGTCCCAACGATGATTGTTTTCTTCGTATTGTCGGAGAACCTGTTGGCGTTGCTCCTCACGGGCAATCTCCTGAAGCAGGATTGAGAATTCCCTTGTTGCAGTGTCCTCTGCATCGTAGAGTTCCGTTTGTGCGTTGTCGACCTCTCGGTTAATCCCACCGACGGTTAGGCCCATCATGTCTGTACGCCATCCGCTCCTTCCTTTCCCAAGTATGTCTAGGCAACGGCGCCAAATTTTTGCCACATACAGGTAAACGATTAAACACAGAAAGTAAATGCACAGAACATAATTGAAATATATTAAAGAACCAGTTTCTGTATTAATTCAACAGTCCATGTACATCAAGTGCTTATAACATTACACCCAGATACGACTATGATGATGATACTAAGAAGGAAAGGTATGCAATATATAATACCCGAAGGGATGCGACCAACCGTCGCGTCCAACTGCCCTTCGAGACGACTAACTAACTGACTGTCGTAACTCATTATTACCGACGACAACATAAACATAATATGACAACATAACATAATGATTATTCCAGGCAACAATTACAAGCCAGTTGTTGTTGCTGAGGGTAGGTCCTTGAACTTGGGCAAGGTGTGTTCCTCAACCGAGCAAGAGGCCTTTGTTGAGCTTTGCCAACAATATGATGACACAGTTGCTGGGACCTATGAAGACTTGAAGGGTTTTGATCCTAGCTTAGCCCAACATATTATAGAGCTAAACCCGGATGCGAAGCCAGTTAGACAAAAGAAAAGGCCAATAAACCCCAAGATCTAGCCACTCATGAGGAAGGAGTTGACCAAGCTCATAGAAGCCAATATCATCTTCACCATCAAGCACTCCTCCTGGGTGGCCAACCTTGTCCCTGTAAGGAAGAAGAAGAATGGGGAAATCAGACTGTGTAGACTTTAGGGATCTCAATAAAGCCTCCCTCAAGGATCACTATCCCCTTCCCTCTACGGAGCAGATTCTCCAAAAGGTCAGTGGCTCAGAAAGATTTTCATTCTTGGATGGGTATTCAGGCTACAATCAGATCTTGGTCCAAGAATCAGACCAATACAAGACTGCATTTACTACTAAGTGGGGTACCTATGCTTATTGTAAAATGCCCTTTGGGCTAACCAATGCAGGTGCCACGTTCCAAAGAGCAATGGACATGGCTTTCAAGGGTGTATTAGCAAAGTTTGTGCTTGTATACCTTGATGACATAACGGTTTATTCGAAGCATGTAGCTGACCATCTTGGTCATCTTGAGCAGGTGTTCATGAAATGCAGGGAGTATGGTGTGTCCTTGAACCCCAACAAGTGTGTATTTGCTACTGATCAAGGAAGATTGCTAGGACACATCGTATCCAAGGAGGGTTTGACCATTGATCCAGAGCGAGTGGAGGCTATTCTTTCTCTTCCACTCCCCAGTCACAAGAAAGGATTGCAAAGTTTCCTTGGTAGGATCAACTTTGTGAGGAGGTTCATTCCCAACCTTGCCACCATGGTAAAACCCCTCACTTCCATGTTGAAGAAAAACTTGGCTTTCAGTTGGACCAAGGAGGGAAGGGTCGGTTTTGAAGAGATCAAAAAAGCAATTGCTCAGGCCCCTACCCTTGTCAATCCTAATTATGAAAGGGATTTTATCCTCTATACCTTCGGAGGAGAATCCAGTATCTCAGCTGTCCTAACACAACTGAACGATGACAAATTGGAGCAACCTGTTGCTTTCTTTATTGAGGGGCTAAAGGACTATGAGCTTAAGTATAGCTATGTAGAAAAGCAGGTCCTCACTGTTGTAAGGGCATTAAAAAAGTTTAGACACATGTTGTCCAACAACAGGATCCAACTCTTAGTTCCGCATGCAAGTGTTAAAGATTTCCTTCTAAACAAGGACATCAGTGAGAAGAGGGCTGGGTGGATAACCAAGGTCATGGAGTATGACATCAACAACAAGATCACCAAGCTTGTAAGAGGCAGGGGCCTATGTGAACAACGTGTCTCATCTTCTAAGACTACTTTAGAGGTCGCCCTTGTGTTACAAGAGGATCAACCAACTGGCAACAACACTCAATTCAGTTGGATAAGTGACATGACCACCTTCTTAATGGAAGGTAGATACCCCCAAGGTCTGGACTGGACCAAAAGAAGACACTTCAGGTTGCAGTCCATTCCCTATACCCTAGTGAATGGCACTCTTTTCCGAAAAGACTCCAATGGAGTCTTACTAAGATGCATCGAGCAAAACCAAGTCAGCAGACTGTTAGAGGAATTTCATGATGGCTCTTCAGGTGGCCACTTCTCTGCAAGGACTATGACTATCAAAATAATGAGGGCTGGTTATTACTGGCCATCCTTATTCAGTGACTCACATAGATGGGTGAAGAATTGCAAGAAATGTACTCTCTTCTCTGGGAAGCAAAGACTAGCTGCCCTACCTCTTCACCCCATCCAAGTAGATCAACTGTTTGCCCAACGGAGTTTAGACTTCATTGGCATGATAAACCCACCTTCTAGTGCTGGCCATAAGTGGATCTTGGCCGCAACGAATTACTTTACTAGGTGGATAGAGGCAGTTGCATTGAGGGATGTCATTGAGGCCTTAGTGTTGGAATTCCTTGAGGGAATTGTGACAAGATTCGGTATCCCCTCCACCATCATATCAGACAATGCCAGGGCATTTGTTGGAACCCAAATCAGTTCTTGGCAGTTAAGCATGGTGTATACTTGAAGACATCATCCAACTATTACCCTCAGGGTAACGGCTTAGCTAAATCTTCCAACAAGAACCTCATTAGGATAGTTAAAAGGACAATTGAAGACAATCAGAGGGCATGGCATAGTAAGTTGAAGACAGCCTTATGGGCTGATAGGATCACACCCAAGAGGGCAATTGATAACTCCCCTTTCATTCTAGTATATGGGAAGGAAGCAAGACTCCCAACTTCCCTAGAGTTACCCTCTCTTGAACTAGCACATCAGCTGGAATTGATAGAAAATGATGCCATGACAATAAGGCTAGCAGAGCTGATGGAGCTGTAGGAGGTTAAAAGAAAGGCTATGCATACACTTGAGACTCATCAAAAGTAGGTCAAGAAGGTTTTTGACAAAAAGGTGACTAATAGGGTCTTCGAAGAAGGAGACCTAGTTCTCAAGTGGGATGCAGACAGAGCCAAAGCTGGGCGACACTCCAAGTTTGATGCTATCTAGAGTGGCCCATATGTCATCACTAGTTGCAAGGAGGCCAATGTATTCCATCTTTCCAGGCTTGATGGCAAAGTTCTTCTAGTCCCAGTGAATAGGATTCATCTCAAGCCTTGCTTCTGAAGAGGGTATTGATAACTATGTAAATATTAGACCAGAAGTTGTTTTGCTTTCATAAGTGCTTATGCACATGCCACGTTCTCCTTAAGAGGGCGTGTGCTCTAGTTTCTAGTTTTCCTCCAAGTGATGGCACACACATGTTTGTGCATCTCCTGGGTGTTTCAGTTGATTCTTTTTGTCATTTCGGGTAGGGAGAGAAACAATCTCTTCTTGGTGCATCACCTCCTTTTGTTTTAAGCATTTCTCTCTTCCGTTTACCTCTGCAATTTTTAGGATAGGCCTAGGAGTTAGTTTTGAAGTGTTGAGTTGGTTCAACACCTGCACCTAGATTGAGAAGGAAGTCGGCCTTCTCCGGAGATTCAACCCCCTTGCGCAAGGTCCCACACTTCGGGGTTGTTTCCATGTTTCACAAGGTTGTTGTGTTGATAGCTCAACAAGGGTGCGAGCTTTTGTGATAACAGTTACACATACTGTTATTCTGTCAGATAGAACTTGAGTTCTTCTAAGGATCATGAAAACAAAAATGGAAATACTGAGAGGGGGGCGTGAATTAGTATTTCAATGACCATTTACAAATAGCCAAACAAAGAGAGCATAGAAAACAAACAACAAGCTGACTCAGATTTTATCTCGTGGAAAACCTTTTAGGGTAAAAAAACATAGCATCAAAAACTTTTATTAAAACATATGGGCACCAACCCAAAGAGCACCAACTCAGAATTACAAATAAGGGCACCAACCCAAAGAGCACCAACTCAGAATTACAAATAGGGGGACCAACACTATACAAAGCACCAACTTCAAGAAACTAGGAGCTCCAACTCCCATATACAGAGACACCAACCTCAGCTTCAGCAAAAATTTACAAGTTCAGAACATTATTCATCCATAACAGAGTTCTCACAGCACTTAAGGATGTTCAAATAAACTTTCCAAAATATTTCAAAAATGATATCACTGCTCAGCCAAAAACACTTAAGTTCTGTAGCACTTCCAGTATATAAAAAAACTTTTTGAGCATTCCATAGTCTTTTCACTCAGTATTTCAGCTTATTATTGCACCCATAATTTCAATAAATCTGTGTGTATTGAAGCTCTTTTTCAAAATACATCATACGTTCCTTTTTGTTTACTTCTTCAGTACTCCATTCAAAGAAGCAGACCGTAATCATTCCTAGCTTGAAACGCACCACAGAGAAATTTTTTTATTTAACACATCAATCTGTACGCTATATTAAAAAAAAAAAAATTCAACATCATAACACTTACTCTCCACATACTATACGATTCACTCTCACCAAAACGATAATTACTTAGAAACGGCTGCAACAAATTTACTGAAGTTTTCCGAATTCTCCTTTTTCAAGCATACACCAACACAAGCTGCTCACGCATACCACAATAAACTCGCCAAAGAGAGATTTCATACAAAATACGACACGCAGCCTTCAGAACTGCCCAAATTACACAACTGAGAAAACTGAAGAGAATGTCAATGTGTCAAGGAACAATTCACTGCTAACACTTGCGATTTTTATGCAATCCAACAACCACTCTACACGTCGGAAATCTGCCACCTGTGCTTTTCAATGCACCTACCTGGCCCATCAAGGAAGATCCATATCACAACGATAAAAAGATTGACCAGCAAGCAACGAGAATACAACCTCTTACAAAACTCAACACTTTCAAAAACGCACCCAAATAATTACCACAGAAGCGTTGTTATTAATTTAAAGAGGCTGTTTGAATTCAGTAAGAAAAAGAGTTTGAGATTCCCTTATGAGGTGTCAATACCGTTTTATAAAAACTGAAAACAAACTCTGTAGGACATCCTCCAGTCATAACTGCGAAGACAGAGACGTCAGAGCAGTTATAGAAGAAGACGAGTTTGAAAACGAATGCCACGAAATCACAGAACCCACCACGATGAAGAAAAATAATCAACCCCACAACAATACACACACAACAGCTGTCGCACATTCAACTTGAAATACACAAGGAAAAGTGACTTATTAATCTGACTTGGCATGATTGACGTTTGACACAGCACACAAATCTGACTTGTCCAGATACATACACTCAGCCAAGAAACTTGAATGCAACCAAAAAATATTGACATCAATGACAAAATTCTCCCCAGATCGTTGGACAAAAGACCTCATATGGTTGCTAGTTTCATAATTGAAAGACAATCCCTAGTTGATTGGAATGGTTGTACTTAGGAATCATCATTTTTATTCAGAGTTTAAAGTTTTGAGGTTTCAGAAATAAAGAAATTTACAAGTGTTTTGGATTTGCATGTTTGACATTTGCAGAGTTTCTTATATATTTTCAAGCAATCTGGAGTTTCTTTTGTTGGTTGTATAGTTTTGGAGATTTGATGATGCCACAGCTGGCCATATCATTCATATCTTGCAGGAAAGGTTGTGAAAGGGCTCAAAAATCTTTGGAGGTTGTGTTTATTGTTCTCCTCATGGTTGGGTGACTCCCTTAACGTGGTTTTCTAGATTGCCACTGCATTCCTAGGTGCCATTCAATGTTGGTTGAAGGCAACTAGGCATTGTTTGTAATTTCAAAGCATTTTGGTGTTGCACTAACGGAGGTATGAGGAGATTTTATATGTTTCATGTTGGCCACCCCTGCTACCAATGTTTTGTCACTACTGGATATGACTGAAATCACCTTTTAGACTTGCAGCTGTTAATTTTCTTGTCATTTAGGAACCCTTGGAGAGTATCAAGCATGTGTGGAGTTGTTGAGGGCACTTGATAAAATGCTCAATGCAATTTGAAAAGCTTATATTACTAATTCAGATCTGCTGAATGTTGTTTCAGAAACCTACAATACCATTAGTAGAGATGGGTGCCTTTTAAAGTTGTTTTGATACTGCTAAGTATATACCCTACTATTTGACTTTGTTTGGAGGTCACTTGGTTGCATAGTACGAGTTTTGGAAGGTTTAAGGGGTGGTTCCGACCTACAACAGTGTTGTTTCAGACCTCCTATCACTCAAACAATCATATCAAACCTGTTTGCTTTCATTTAAAATAGTTTGGAGGGTGTTGGAGGTTTTATTGTTGATGTTGATTGGGTTTGAGAACCTTGGGGTGTGTTGGTTGTGAGTTTTGAAGATAGCTAGATGAACGATTATCCTTCGCTGTCCTGTTCATTACAGCAATTTTTAATCTATTTTCAGGCTTATATGCACCCTTCCAGACCATCTATTCAAGGTACATCATTCTTGTGTTTAGTTGGGAATTGGAATAATGTTTTTTAGCATTGTGGAGAAGTGATTATACCAGAGTTGCATGTATCTATTTTGTATCAGGTCTTTGTATAAATTTTGTTATCACTATCAATGCTAATGACATTAGTGCATCATCATTTGGAATGCTTATGATCAAGTTTATATTTGCAAAAATTTAAAATAAAAATACAAGGTGGTCATTACAATGTTGTCAGAGCTAGTTTTCCTGCCAGCCCTTTGTGGGTTATGTTGCTCAGTCTTTTTCTATACTCGTGTAATAATGAAGTTCTCTGTCACTCATGAGGAATACTGCAGCTGCACAACTGGTTATTGATCCTTTTTTAGAAGAGAAAAAATTGCAAGAGTATTTTCCTAGTGACATTGACATTTCTGCACATTCCACAAACCATAGTCCACTTAGTATCATGGCTGGCTGAGATAAGGGACACGCTAGTTCAGTTAGTCCAAACACTTTGCTAGAGAGGAAATTTGATGCAATGCTTGACAGGATGTCATGGATGTTACCAAAGTTGAATCAAGGTATGCCACAGATTACTTAAATGTAGAGTGGTGAAACAAGTTCCACACACCAGCAAAATACTAATGGATGTACTGCTGTGGCAGTATCAGGGCCTGTTCCTACACTACTTCAACCGAATTTTACACATAGAGAGGGGTTATAGGTTTTTCTTGAATTTCAGGTTGCTTTGGTAGATGAGGTAATGGTCGCCTATATGGAGTATGCTACATTACCAAATGGGATTCAAGATCTTTTCTCTTTAGACCAGTTTTTGAATCAAAGGAAAAAGATGTAATGTCCCCTTCTTCTTAGCACTCCTGGAGGACTTATTAGCCTATTTAATTCCTATACGCTAGAGTTGTGATTAAGGGAATTAATTAATTTATTTATCTAATATTATCCCTCAAAAGTAAATGAAAAGAGCAATATTATTTAATTAATTTGATAAAGTACTAAAGTGACTCTAATGTTAGGTGAAAATTTTACAAAGTCACTTTATTATTTTTGGTCCCTCAAGTTCAAATTTAAATAAAATGAGGGAAAAACAAGATTTAAGAAGGAAGATGTAAGATCCTCTCTAGTCGCATAAAAGGGAAGTTTAGGCTTCAATTGTATCATGCTTGGTTATTTTCTCATTTTGATCTAGAGAGCTTTTAGAGGCTTGTGCCTAGGACAAAGCTCTTAACTTGCTGGTTTTGGTAGTGAAACAATCTACCTTAGTTAGCTTCTTGGAAATATCACTTCTAATGTTTCACAGTGCACCTGCTAAGAATTTACAATTTTGTGTAGTCTCGTTTACTGACAAAATTGCAAAGCCCTTGGAATATATTGATTATTATTTGACGTTATCATTTTGAATGAATAATATTATGGTAGCAAAGCAATGGTCAATTAATTTCATAAGGGAGAAATAAAGTGAGGAGGTTTTTCTTTATTTGGCCAGACCTTTCTAATTACCATATTCATGAATTAACTGGCTATTGATGGTGCTGCCTCATTTTATGAGCAGAGTTGAGGGTTTTTGAGGCAAGTGTTCTTGGTGCAGCTACCTCCATTCCCATCCAAGTTTTAGCTCTGCTATAGTGTGATGATATGAAGCAACACATCTGCAATTGTAGGATAATATCCTAATCCATTTCTGATTGCATTTCATTTGAACTGCACGAGGATATCATTCTGCCTATTCGTGTGGGCTTCAACTTTGTTTCACATCATTTTGCCCTGCGTAAATGCTATTTCAATTGCTTTCTGGAAAGAGATTTTACACTGGTTCGAGTTGGAGATCGGAGCTAAGTATTGGCATTTAGGAGATACTCAAATTCCAGTGGATATTATATGAATGAATGGGCTTTCTGTGCATTGGAATAAGGATTAGATCGAGATAAAAAGACTTTATCACTCTGAAAATAAAGATTAAGAATTTCTTTTCAAAGTGAAAGGCTTCATTGCTGCATTATCCAAATTGATAATATATATATATATATTGCGAATTGTTGCTGTTAATGTTAGTGCCTTCCAATGCTGAAACATTAATGCATACTCTTTCTATTGAATATGTGCTTCAATACCAATCTGATATTAAATATTTTGTTGCAAATGAAAAGTCAGATCTGTCTACTACTGAGTATTTGATTCTGCTGTATATTCATTGTTTATGCCATCTATGGATTGCATTATTTCCAGACCTGTATTAAAGCAATTAAAACAAAACATATCAGACCTGAAACAATAGAACAGCAGCATTGGAAAACTTATCAGGTTCAGAACAAGTATTTCATGTTTAGAAAAGTGGTAGTTTTGAGCAGGGTCTTTATAGAAGAGGGGGTGGGAAGAATGGAGAATACAGGACCCATAATGCAAAGAGACTTTCATCGTGCATTGGGTAAGGTTACTTTACCACATTTCAATGGAGTGATCAATGTATTTTCTAGAGCTTGGGTGAAAAAATTCGACAATTACTTGTCTCTGAGACTGATGCCAGAAGATGATGCTATGCTATTAAATTTGCTACATTGCATCTATATGGAGCAGCCCATGAGTGGTGGTATCATGACTTGGTCACACTAACACATGACTTGATCACCACCTACGATGAGTTCACAAACAAGCTCATAGAGAGGCTTCCCAAGAAGGGCCTTGAGATAAATTTCATAAAGTCTTCTCAATTGAAACAATATGGTACCCTCAATGCATACATCTCTAAGTTTCTGAGACTTTCAGTCATGGTTCCAGGCATAACAGAGAGGAGACTTTTAATCCTTTTCAATGGAGGACTAATGGAGCCCATTGAGGATGGGTTAAGGCATATTCAGCTGATAGCTCTAAATCAGAAAGTTCAGACTAGTAAGCTGAGTCTGAGGAAAAGAGGGAAAGTGAAGGTACCCTTGCTAGACTCTTTAATTCTAAAAAGATATGATGCTTTTGGGTTAGAGGCATGTTGGAAGAGCAGAAAATTGTTGCTCTTATTGACATAGCAGCTATGCATAATTTCTCAATACTATAAGGCTTGGAGGCTTTAAAGTCATTGTTGCAAATGGTCACACATTGTCTTGCATCAGGAATATTTTACTGATGATTTCTATATTGTGTGAATATAGGAGGCACTGATGTTGTACTTGATATGCAATGCCTCCGTTCACTAGGTGAGATCACCTTGAATTTGAAATAGATAGAGCTGAAATTTCAGGAGGATGCAAGGAAGGTTGTGCTAAATGTCCAAAGAGGGTTCCAATAGTGTCACATGCAAGATGATGTAGCAAATATCCAATCTTTGGTATGAAACAAAGTCAAAGCAATGAGGTGAAAATAATTTCCAAACTTTTGATAATCCCCTTTTTGATATGGATGTTGAGCTAGCATTTCCTAATCCTCTTTTTGAGATGCATGTTGACGGTGTAGGGGAAGAGCATTTTTTTTCATGATGGTTTGCTTCCTATGATGGTTCATGATAGAACACCATTATCACATGGGGGTTCACCTTGTGGATTCACCAGAAGGAGAGAAGTACTATTGTGATTTAGTGGATGATGTGTGGAGAGCCTTTGTGTTGAGACTTCAAGCATCACCAAATTCTCTATAGATGTGGTTTATATGATGGTCAATACAGTGTAGCCTTAGCATGGTAGCACATAGGTGTGTGTTGATTATTCCAAGCAATTTATTGCTAAGCATAGGGATTTTGAAGGTTTAGATGCTTATTGGTTGTTGGCTGCCCTTGTTTCCAGCGCCATACTCATGATGGGTGTGACTGGAAATAAATTGCATACCTGAAAACATGACATTTCTTTCACTTTGATGTTTAACAATGCTGGATTTGAATTTAGTGTTTTCTGACCTTTTGCAGGTGTCCTTGGTGAAGTTGGAGGATATTATTGAGGGTTTTTGTTTTGGTTTGCAACACTCATTTTTCAGAGCTGTTACCTATCGGACAAACATCGCAGATCTGTTTGGTTCTATTTTGGTAAGTTTAAAAGGCATTTGGGTTGGAGCTTTGGGTGTAAATCCATCACAGGTCAAGCTGGGAGGCTTGTTGGGCGGTATCCATTGCTGTTCTGCTCGTAACAGCGAGACATTGATCCATATTCAGACCTGCAGCAGTTATCCTCATCCCTGTTTGGAGGTATTTCATGTGGAGTTTCCTATTTATGTTCATTTCATGTATTGGTATCTCAATGTAAATGATTATTTACTCAAAAAATTGTAACAGCAGTAATATTAACAATGAAAATGGATATCACAACTTCATGACAACGGAGTACCATTATATGCATGTTCAAGTTGTGATTTTATTTGGCAAAAAAAAATAAAAAAAATCGGGGTGGTTATTACATGCAAGCTCCTAGTATGGCACGTCCAGGCTTTCTTTTACCATTTCTTCATCACAATTTGGTACCTTTACTTCACAGATTGTCTATCCTCCCCAAAATTGCTTGCCTACAAACCAATTACATGTGTCAACTCTACAGTAAGCCCAAATAATCGAATCAATACCCAAATCCCAAATTGATCTTAGATGCAAGAGTCGCTTCTGCTGCGTTACTTTCCTAGAAATATCATTAGGTATCCATTCAGAGCTGAATTGTCTTATATGGACTTGACAAGTATCTATCATTTGTATGAAGTCCATCCACTCTGGGCAGCTGGTATAGTCCGGGTTAGAACTTAACAAACTAAAAATCAGACTTGCAAGAACATTGTTGCTGTCATAAAAGGGTAGAATCCCTTCAACATACACAAGCCATGGGCTGTAGTGACAAGGACCTGCCTCCAACTTCACCCTAACATCTGCCAACAAGAAGTTGCAATCTGGAAATGTGATGTGCAGCAGGGTAGGACAGCCATCATCCATCAAGTTATGAACTGAAATCAAATGTATGAAGTCTGAAATCCCTACTTCAACTCGCTGCCCAAAGAGATATGCTTGCTCATTGTCTGGTGCAAAGCTCACCCAAACTGGATTAACCAAGTTTTCATTCTCCCGTACACTATCAAAAAATGACAACAACTTAAAGTAAGTCATGATATCATGATGTTTATGTGCCATATGTAACCCCAAGAGAAATCAAAAGGAAACATTGCCAAAAATCCCGCACAGTATTACAAAATGACATGTTTCTCCACTCTTTATCACAAAAACTTGCATGCCAAGTTGCCAACACAACCAATGAAATTAAATGTGGTTGATAATTTGTTGTTCATCATTAATAAACCACTCTTTGATACATCACTTCCAATTTCCCTTTCATCAGTGTCACTATGCATTACTATCCAAAGTGTATATCACACTGAAAATCACTCTTCTCAAAACTACCCACTGACCCAATGAATATAAGACTATTTCATAATCAGAAAATCAAAGTTCTCAACATGTTTTGAGATTGGGGCAGCAACATGCCCAATCAAGGAATTATCCTCGTCATAAGGGTATGTCAATTGGCCCTCCATGATCAAAGTCACTTGCACACAAAGAAATCTCTGAGCAATCAGCAAAGGCATAACCTTCAACATCAGATTGGAAATCACATTCCAACTCGAAAAGAATATTTTCATGAGCCAAGTCAACACCCATCTCAAACAAAGGGTTATCAACAAACATTGTAAATTGACTGCTCCAATAGTGATCATTCAAAGAAAGTAAACTGCCACTATGATGAACACTAAATTCAAAACATACACATGTCATCATTGATTCTAGGGCTGTCCCACTCCTTTGGAGCATTCTGAATGAGTTTCTCCATTCCTCTAAGTAAGTCTCTAAGCACGCTCCCACTAGACATTCCTCTAAGCACATGCTTTCTTCCATCAACCTCAAACTTCATTTCCAATGTTCAAAAGTTGAGGTAGAATTCTCCAATAGATTGACACCATGTCATGCCCAACACAACATCCATCTATCCCAAACTAACCACATAGAAATCAGCCTAGAACTTGTAGTCACTCCACTAAATGGTCAAGTTGGGAGTCCTATTACAAGTGAGAATTAAGCCATCTGCAACTCGCGCCCTGAATCCTTCGAATTCTTCATCTTTGAGTCCTCTCCTAGCCACTAACCCTTCGTTAATGAAGTTAGGTGTGGCACTTATGTCCAACAAAGTAATCATGTGCTGTCCACCCAAGACTCCTCTAATCATGAACGAACTCTCTTTTTGAGTGCTGGAAAGTTGTGCTATGGGAGCCACTTCTTCTAGTTCTCTATTTGACTCATTGGATGCACTTTCTACCTTTTTTGCCTCTGGATTAGATTGCTGATCAGAATTATCAGAATTAGTTCCATCAACATAGTAGTATTCCATTTGATTAACTTTAACCTTCATAGGGCACTTATGACCTGATTCCCAAGGACCCTTGCATTTAAAGCACAATTTCTTCCTTCTCAAGTCATTAAGAGTTTCATTATCAATTTTTTGAGAAGGTCTCTTAAGCTGATCCATTCCTTCTTGTAACTGTTTCTTGTCCTTATTAAAGGGAAAGGGCTTAGATGACACTTTGCTACTAGGGGCAGAAAGTTCCATGTTCCTAGCTTTCCTCATGCCCTCTTGCAGAGTGGGAGGATCATCCATCCACGTAGGGGCTCCAAAAATCCCTTACTGAATAGGATCACAGGTCTCTTATTCATGATACTAGGAAACATCATGGATAGTAATTGAAACTCTAAAATGTAGGATTCCAAAGAACCATATTTTCAGAGCCAAGCAAGCTCCCTAAGATACATCTTTGGATCCTTCCTGTCAAACTATTCGATGAGTTTATTGGTAAACTCATCATAGGTAGTGATCAGGTTGTGCCCAAGCATGACTAACCCGTGTTGCCACCACTCATGAAACAAACTGTCAAAGTGTAGAGTGGCAAAACTTATCACCTCTTCCTCAGGCATAGGTATCAAGGAGAGGTGATTCTCAAGTTTTTGTACCCAGGCATGTGTTGTACATCTTTCACTATCATCAAAGTGTTCCAACATAATCTTACTTACTGCCTGCTAGAAGTCTCTCTATCCCTAATTCACCTTGTACTATGTCCTGCCAACTACACTTGATCTCAGCCTCTTTTGATTCATAAACTGCTCCAAAGTCAACATATTCTGATCTTAAGTGGTAAGGTCATATACTCCATGTAATTTAATCTAATATCCTCAACCATGGAAATTGGCGGTTAATGAATCTAAAATTGCGGAGCCCCCCTATGAGCAAAAGTAAGCTATAGGGGTCTAGACACAGAACTTGTAGCAGTCTTCTTATTTTCCATAGTATGTTGATCATTTCCCCTGTTGAAATCACTCATTCCACTTGTATGGCCTATATGTGGCAGAGTCATATTCTCATTAAGCTTACACGATAGCTGTGACATCATGTCCATCATATTATCAAACTTCATCTCTATTCTAGTATTCGGACTTTCAGACCCAGCACGTCCTTTGTCCCTTTTTTGGCATCTGTCCTAAAATACTATCACTTTCACTAAAAGTACTTCTATGTATGCCCAGAATCTCTACGATGGAATCACCTTCTGGAACCTATGGTGGATGCCACTGATTATGTTGTTGTTCCCTGGTGTAAGTCTTATACTCTTTATCACTCATCAAACACCCTATTCATAGGTTGGCAAGAAAACTTTGCTCTGACACCACTAAATATCCCACCCTATTCTAGATTTTAATTTCTGTTATTTTTAATTTCTATGCTTTCTAAATTTTTGTGTTTTTGAGATAAATTAGAAAATAAATGAAAGGAAATATAAAATTAAATATCTTCTATCATTAAAAACAATTAATTTCACAAACCTTCAACTCCATTTCATTAATTCTAAAATAAATTGTGCATACTAGGTCCAACACCTTAGCCAAGCAGAAAAGGTTAGCAAATAATAATTGTATGATCTAATTAATAATCTCCAAGAGTAGCATACGGGTAAACTCCAAATCTGAAAGAGCATACAGGACACCAAAATCTCCTGCCTAGGGTCTCACAGTAGACTCAAACTCCGTTGCCAAACTAGATGGTGAAAACATGAATAAATATGGGACGGCTGGTAATAATTATGCCTGGTACAGCTTGAATATTGGAGAGTTCTGATCTGAAAATGATTAGATCAGAAAAACAAATCCCACATGGAACTCAGGCAACATTGATTGGTACGACTAGGCTGTGAAGCAATTCTCACTTCCAATCTAAAATAAAATCTTCCCCAATCTGCCTTCAATCAACCTTAGGATGCCCTATCAACTCTATAAAACTGAATCCAATGATGCACAATTATAATCTCTAAATGAGATTATTAGAGTGACCTTGGGTGATCTTCCACACCTATAGACATTGATCTCATAGAGGGATTTAGTCCTTAACAAGCTTGAAACTTCAGCAACAAACCCTTGCTCTCCAAAAACTTCAATGATTTCCAAAAAATGAACATATATATATATATCCAAAACCCATGACCCATATGTAAGTAAAAACATTTAATACATTTTATTTCATTTGCTTGATGTCATTAAATGTAAGTTGGCATCTCATAAAGGCTTAATAAATGACTTTATATCATTAATATAATTAGTGCAATAAAGACCCCTTACATCCCCTTAAACTATAAAGTCACTTAATTTGATTAATTGATTAAAGTCAATGCTTTATTAGAGTTTAATTGTGATGTCCCCTACTGAGAGAAGTAATACAAATTCAATCTGCCTGTAAATTATTACAAGAGTAAATCAGAATAACAGGAAAAACACCTTACTAGAACACAATTAATACCATCCAAAGACAATTACTAAAGATCAATTAACTTAGACAGCAGATTAAACAAATGATTACCATTATTTATATAACCTAATGATTACCATTATTAAGACAGGTTTTGTTTGTTTTGGTTAGTAAAGAACTGTTTGTGGAATTTCCCAACCGTCCATAGTGGTTCAGAAGCAGTCATATGCCCTCCTGGCCAAGAGGCGCGGGTCTTTCCTTTTTGTTTATCATTATCTTTAACTCAGAGGGTTAGGACATGTCAGGGGTGGCCTACTATGCCAGACCCAAGCTCAGGAGCAGTCACTTGTCCCCCTGGGCTACTGACATAACTCAGTAGTTAGCTTCTTGGGTGGGCAAAACTCCCCTCCTGCATATCCCCACATCCATCTGAATTATTGATTGAGAATTAACAGTGATATTCATTAATTCATTCATTATAAATTAATTTACCAGATTTCATTATTCATTCTGCAAATTATTATTGTTTATCGAACAGTGTGAAATAACACAACTACAAGAGATAATCTACAGAAATGCGGAAGCGTTCAGGAATAGGCGTAGATTGATTAATTAAGGAATACTGAAATATACAGTTTATTGTAATTAGCTATTACTCGATGTTATTTGGAGTTTATTGTTTCACATAAAGTTTGACCCTGTCCAATTCTAATTAAACGTAATTCTTTGACCATTAAGTTCATGCATATTTAGTATTGTAATTTGCAGAAAATTGATTCCCTTAAACTAGAATATTTGCAGATTATAATTTTGACATTTATGCAAAGTAATCCATCTCCAGATAATCTGAGTTATGCAAACATACTCTGAATTATTAATATTCAGAATTCGCAGACTGGGCATTACTTTAGAAAACCCAAATAGATAATTAAAGAACTTCTTACTGAAACAAGGAACAATCTGAATTATCCGTATTTTCTTATATTAGAACCTATTCACATTGATATTGTATTATGCTGGTCTTAATAGGATTCGAATTAGATACTTCATGTCATAGTTAGGCTTTATTCTTATATAGTTTCTGAGTATGCGACCATACCTGATTATTGCCTTTTTTTCTTTTTTCTCGTGTGTCCTCCTAAACTAAACGCCTGATCTTTTTATACTTTCGACCATTGATTAAGAGTCACGTCTTAGGAGAGACGTGACTTGTTTTCTGGATCACGTCCCTTCCAGATGGGCAATTGATTTGGGTCGCAACCATCAGAAAATGTACACGCCCAGTGCGCCCCTTTGTCACATACACTTAATGAACTTATTAGTTACCATCATAATATAACCGCCACGATTTGATACATGATTATATGAATTGAACATTTAACCATTAAATAATTAATAATTGATTTCATTTAATAATAAATTAATTATCATTTAGTGTTTTTGGATATTATTAACAGAAACATATATTCCCATTAATAACAGAAATTAGGATATACATCATTATATGTAAATATGTCTGATACATTCATCCTGGGGACATGACATTAATTAATCAAATTGAATTATTAAACTTAATTAATTGCCAAACATCAAACCAAAAACTGATTCTACCAACTTCCCACGGATAACCATAGTACCTTTGATCATCCCTAGTGACTTACTATATATAGTAAGTATGGACCCCAACATCCAAGTGACTTACTAAATATAGTGTCTAACAAATAGCTCTAAATGATCCCTAGAAGACAAATGCATGAACCAAGTGATGAACTGAGCTGGAGAACATTGGAAAAGACACCAAAGTGTCAGCTAAAGAACCCTGAATTACCCTCTAAGGTCCCCCTAATCACCACATTAGCCTACGGGGACCACTGATAATAAGCTAACCTCTGAAAATAATTGATGCTTAGGAAGGTGCAAAAATGGGGACATTACAAATTCCTTCAATCATTTGTTCAACCTCCATAGTTCTTGTATCACCTTCTTGTTCCTCCACTGTGGCTGCAACAGGATTGGTTTCTTCCTTTCTAGAGAGAAAAGTAAGATAAACTTAACTCAAGATTAAGCTTGTCAATTTCTTTCTCCTCTGTGAAAGCTCTGTATAAGTCTTACCTAGAAATTTGATGGCATGGTCTTTGTCTGAAAGCAAATGCAAATAATCTGATTTTCTTACTTCTAAAGCATGTTTGATTGTTTGTAGACCTGATAGTGATACCAACCATTAAACCCTTTTGTCTCTATTCATGTTGAGCTATCCAAAGGAGGTATTCATTATTCAATAAACTTGTGTATGCTATCAAAATAAGTTAAGGCTTGAACAACGTTTTCTTAGTAACCAACAACTGACCCTTCAAATCTTGCAATGCACTAGATCCTTGATCATAACCAGCATCACACAAGAAAATTTCTGATTTTCAATCCTTAGCATAATTTTCAAAATCAGCTACCTCACTATCATTACCTTTGCCAAATTCTTGCATTGAAGTCATGACAACTCTATGCTCAATTAATGAGTCATCAAATATATCATACCCTAATTAGTTGCTGATTTAGTGAACTCCAAATCAGCATATACTTCAGTCTTAGCACTATCATGAAGACCAATGTACTTCTCTCCATTTGCAGATGCACATGAAGAATTAGCTTCATCCTCATCTGTAGAAGCAACAATACCTTCGGGACCAAATTCCTCTTTCCATGTTTCCTTGTAATCTTCCTGAAGAGATGGCATGAAAGCACTGAAATTTTCAGCAGGCTCAACATGAGCATGCTCCTCCACTGAAATGTCTGACAGAGCAATTTGACAATCTCTTTCTCCATTTTCTCTTTTTCAGAAAAAGAACTAGTGATCTCATCAACTTTATCATTTGTATACCTTTCATTTATATCATTCTAGAATGCCACCTCCCAATCTTTGAGAATTTGTTGCCGAACCACTTGCATTTGATGGTCCATGTGAGCAATCTTATCCTTAATTTTTTGTAGGTATTTTGCTTGAGAAGCTATCATCTTCACTTCCTTGGCTCTTCTTAGCCATTCATTACATTGACTTTGCCTATCATACAACAAACTGATTTGCCTTCATTTGTAGGGACCATTTCACCATCACAATCAGCTAGCTTACTAGTTGATGCCTTGCAATCCTTGTGTGTGAATGGTGGGTCAGCATTATGGTCAACACAATTATCACCAAGAGAGTCCATCCCTTCGTATGGATTGTCAATAACAATCTCTACAATACCAACATAGAGACTCATGTACACCTCACTTGGAGATGCATCACATTTCTTCCTCAAGGTCAACGTCTTTTTTCAAATTATCACCCAACTAAAGTAAACCTGTGTTGAAATGCTACTTCGTCATTTTATGACATCCTTGGTCCATTAGTGAGAATCGATCAAAGATATGTTCAATGGACCAGTGCTACCCCAGTTGATCAAGGACAAAGCCAATGGTCATGAGGTGTTAAGTGTTGTCTTGTCGGGAACCACGTTCCAAACCTTTTCCTCATGACCTTAGAATCTCGGAACTTCCAGGTTCCAAGCCTTTTCCTCATGAACCCGGAACCCCCAGATTCCAAGCCTTTTCCTCATGACCCCAGAATCTCGGAACCCCCAGGTTCCAAGCCTTTTTCCTCATGACCAAGGAATCTCAAAACCCCCAGGTTCCAAGCCTTTTCCGATGACTTGCAACACTTCCAGATGACGTGATCAACACTCAAGGCTCTTAATGCTCCACCAACCCCTGCGACTTGTCTACTTTCATTCATGGAGATATAGGGGTGCATTTAATGGTTTTACAGGGTTTCCATCAAGTGGAGTCCAGGGCCATGCTTATTTATGGTTACTTGATGGCCTTCATGTCAGAATTGCATTCTCTATCTTTGGAATGTCAGACAATCCACTTTCTAGAAGTACTTTTCTTCTTGTGATTACCTTGTTAGGGTTTGGCCAAGTTGCTTGCATGCACGCCATGTCAAGTCTATTCACCTCCCTGCCTTCCCTGACTGACATTCCTCTGTGCACGCCAGGGTCAAGGCTTCCTCTCCTTGACCATTGGTTTCTCCTCTGCGACCAGTTTGCTATATATAGATTATTAA
The DNA here is from genome assembly GCF_030272615.1 of Cryptomeria japonica. Taxonomy (NCBI): domain Eukaryota; kingdom Viridiplantae; phylum Streptophyta; class Pinopsida; order Cupressales; family Cupressaceae; genus Cryptomeria; species Cryptomeria japonica. The sequence continues at coordinate 460,451,913 of NC_081411.1, forward strand.
GCCTCATTGTACAAGGTTCTCTCCCTGCTAGCTTGAGCTACTCTTTGCTCTTTCAGTTCTTTTGAAATTTGTATATTTTCTTGCATTTCTGCCATAGTTTTAAGACTTGTGGACTCGCCACGAGTCGACTCGCCAAGGACTTGCGAGTCCTGGCGAGTCCATCAGAAAGACTCGCGAGTCTTTTGCACAGACTCACGAGTCTTTCAGATGGATTTGTGCGACCCAAAAAAATTTCATTGAAGCTTTAAAAGTGAGTTTATTTTTATGTTTTTGCCTTCATTTGTCATAACTGAGGGAGTGAAATATCTCTTAAAGGGTTGTTTTTCACAGTGTTCCACGGGGATGCGTCCCCCCCTTTTTGGCCACGTCTCGTAGACTTTTTTGGGGGTTAAGGGGTAACTCTAATTGGACGTGGGCCAATAGAAAAATAACACTTGATGCCTTTATAAAATAATAAAAGTATTTACAGGGAGCGTGCAAGGGGCGATGCCCCTTGACCCCAACTTGGGGGCACTGCCCCCAAAACCCCGTCGAAAAATATAGGGGGAAACTGCGCTGATGGAAGTAGGGAAAATTTAACCTCCGAGTCTGATTAGGCTCCATATAACAACATAATTAGCATTGAAGAAATCTTGGTATTTAGATTTAGTATTTCAAATTTCCTATAGTTTCATTTGAAATGTAATTCTTATACTATTATACTGTCATACATCTTTTCAAAACTAGTTTTTCAAGTACTATATGTATATGTACAACTATATCAGCACCACCACCCCGCCAACCCCTTGCCACCGTCCCCCTGTTGTCCCCAAACTTAGGCCCTTGGTCCCCCCGTCCCCCTGTCCCCAACGCCGGTGGAACACTGGACTTTTTCATTAGTTTGTAGTCTTCTCTTTAGTTTGTTCATTGTTGTTTTTCACATTTGGAGTTGGACATATCATTATATGTAATTTTGTAAACATTTATAAACTCATGCTGCTATTATACATTTTAGAGTTGAAACTATGAGTATGAATGATGAAATTTCAAATATCGCGCGTTTGTAGATCATATGACATGTGTAATGTTTCAATTATGGCTCTTATGTTCTCTAAATGCATTAATTTCTTTGTCTTTTTGTAAAACTACGGTTTTTTTGTTTTGCCAAGTCTTTTGCGAGTCTTTCACGAGTCCGAGTCTGAGTCCAAATTTTTGGTTTGTCGAGTCTGTGGCGAGTCTGAGTTTTAAAACTTTCATATCTGCAAGTGTAAGTTTTGCCATTGGCCTGAAAATGAATTGAAATTATCATTCTTGCTTCTCTTCAACTTATACATATTGTGTATGTTTCCTTACCTACATTATAAGTGTATGTTTTGTATCTTTTTCTCATGTATATGCTGTGTTAACTTGTTTCTGAGTGTGACTTGTGGGAATCCTTCTCCCCTTCGGCACTCAACAAATTCAAACCTCGATACATGCATTCGGGGTCATTCATGCAACTGAAGTTTGTGCATATTCTTTGTGTCATTTCTTGGTGGGGAGAGAAACATCTCTTATCTTGGTGCATCACCTCCTTTCATTTTAGCATTTCCTTCTTCCCTTTTCCTCTGCAAGCTGTTAGGATAGGTTTAAAGTAGAATTTGGAGTGTTGCGTTGGTTCAACACCTAGACTTGGATTGAGAAGGAAGTTGGCCTTCTCCGGAGATTCAACCCCTTTGCGCAAGGTCCCACACTTCAGGGTTGTTTCTATGTTTCACAAGGTTGCTGAGTTGATAGCTTAGCAAGGGTGCAATCTTTTGTGATAACACTACTCTTCCTTCATTTGACACTTTTTAGAAGCACTAGCTATAATAAGCCTATTTCTATCATCCTTTTCCACGAGTGGCTTCATGATTTTCAACTTCCTTTCAATTTCAGCATGAATTTGTCTGAAAGCTTCCAACCAAAAGTTTGTTGAATTTATGACTTCCGTGATTTAGTCACTAAATACTTGAAAAAACAACTATTGAAAATTCTGGTTTGAAATTAAATATCTGAAACAAAGCTTAACTTCCCAACAGGCTGGCATTGGCAAGAATTTTGGCTCAGATACCATTATAACATCCCGTACCCATATATTATTAACATACATGCAAATTTTCTGATTTTCACTCACAGACATTTTGTTTGAGGAATATGATCATAAGCTTGAAATCCAGAGATTAAAATATTGAAATTTATGTCAAAAATGCAAAGTTATTGCATTATATATTTCATTGACAATTCTTCCTTCTACTCTATTCACTATGGATACAAAGTACATACACGCAGAAATTACATCAGTAATAATATTATTAACTAAATCATCAATATTTAATATTCCAAATGGTTGACTTGCTTGAGCTGCTTGACGTGCTTGACAATCTGCTGTTATTTGGTCAAACATCCACATCAGCACTCACTCCTCATACTAGAGCTGTGCGGCACCCTTCCACATGATAAATAGTAGTCCCAAACTTGTACGACAGATTCTACAATAGTTGTAACTCCTTTTGGATGCTACGATAGGCATGTTTAAGCTTTCAAAGGCTGCATTGACCAATGACAAGTCTCTCAGTGTAAATAATCAACATCCAATCTGCATCTTCAACTCCGCTTTACAAATGTATGGCTGTCCCCATTTAGTATGGCACTCAAAAGAGGAGTGTGGCAGCATGTATTCAGGCTGCAATTAGTGCTTGCGAGGCTTTAATGCCCCAAAACATTTATTTGATACCTTTTCATTAGCATGACCAGCTCACATAAAATGTACGGTAGGTTATTTAGTGGTTGAAAAGTGTACGGCTGGTAAAGCCAGCTACTTAAAATAAGTTTTATATAATTTCTTCCCTTCACCACACACACACACAGCACATATACTTTTTACTACAAATCTTAATAAATTTATACCGGAGACCACTGATGTCGGCAACTGCAAACAAATCCTTGTAATTCCACATCAATCTGCAAATACTGGATGAATCCACCAAGGTTGGCTAAAACGGGTTTTCATCCAATCAACCAAACAAAAGGAAACTCAAGGGATTTTGCCCTCAGGCTTGCTGAACCAAAGGCCAAAAGCTCTCAAAGCTCTCCAAGAGAAAATATCAAAACCAAGAATAAATCATATGAGCTCTCAAATCTCCTTATAAAGCCCTCTTGGAACTTATCAGAATATAAATTATAAAAATCACTTTTAAATATTAAGCTTCTCATAAGTGACGTTATAATATTTCATTTATTTTGTTTTCTTACTAATAAAGTGACCCTCTTAAATACTTTATTAAATGATTATGGTTCAACACTTAATTAATTAAATACGAATAATCCTGAAAATGCATAAGACTGTTTAATATTTAATTAATTAATTATTTTTATAACCTTTTTAAATAATTGAAACTAGTCATCTTTTAATTTATTTATTTTTTGACAAGTTAATTGTAATCATGTAATTATATTCTAGGTCAAATAAAAGGGGACATAACATAATAAGGCTTAAAATGTGTAAATGCATTGAGTTTCAGCAATCGATTGAATATAGTCATCTCCAAGGACCCTTGTATTGTTTTTTTTTTAAATAATGGCATTCCCCTGGCAGCGTCTATCTACCATCTCTTAGGGATTATGATCTAAAATATTTTTTTGTATCATGATGTTGATTATTAAATATCAATATAATTAATCTTGCTTTCACTGACATCTATTTCAATAAAATTAATTTTTTTTATTTGCAGCATTTTATTGTCTTGTATCCTTTAGAGTTACATGTCTATTGTATAATTAGTTTTCTACATAATTTTTTTCCACAATGTTCTTGAAAATGGCATATAATTACTCATCTCCATCTCTTGTACCATTACCAAACTCTATGTCTTGCTAACTATGAATGATATATACACAGATTTCTAACCTATGTTACTGGGTTCTCCTGAAACCCCCCCTGCCCCAAGTACCCTTTTGGGTTCGTTCCAAGGCCGATACCCCACCAGATTTATCTAGGGTCCTTCCCAAGCACTTGATCTCAACATATGTTACTGGGTTCTCCCAAAAGCCTCCCTCCCCCAAGTACTCTTATGGGTCTTTTTTCTATGATATTGCTATCAAGGTTCAACAGTGTAGTTTTTGAGTCAAACTCATTGACCCATGTTTCATGAGTAGTGGTTCACAAGAACCCATCTCTCATGAGAATGAATGGTCCACTTAGCACTCATTGATCTAGGTGATGCTCACAGGGGTGAAGCATTGGGACTTCCCGGGAGGTCACCCATCCTAGTACTACTCCAACTCAAGCGCGCTTAACCACGAAGTTCCCTCCAAGGTTAAACCCACTTAGCTTGCAACCCCATTTGCAAAACCTTCAGCAAGTGTTGTGCCTTATGAAGCATTCATTATAGAGCCCCTTTAGCTCATCAATTGATAAGTAGGAGCCATTTTCCACAGTAAGTCAAACTATGATATTGCTATAAGGGTTCAACCGTCTAGTTTTTTAGTCAAACTCATTGACCCATGTTTCAACCATCGTTGTCAGATGTAGGTAATTGGCAGTAGTCAATTCCTTTAGATAGCAGTGCCATCAAAAACGTATAATTCTAGCAGGATGTGAAACAAAATACAATTTTTCTGAATTGTAGTCACTCCCTTTGAATTAATTTTGGTAGGTTATAGTCATTCTCTTTCAAATTGTACACAGTATTTTGAGAAGGAAGAGTGAATAGAGAAATTAGAATATTTTGGATACATACCTCTGCACACCTCTGTAAAGAAAGATCTAAACCCCATCCGTGCACCAGATCATTCTGTAATTGCAGATATTTATTAGAGACTTCAAATTCTATCTATTTTCAAGAAGCGAAATTCCAAAAATTTGGGCATAAATTATTTCTCAAATTGAGAAATTATTAGGTTCTAAGAAGAGCCTAGCCAATGTCCTTATATTTGGAAGTTCACTAAATTACCTGAATCATATGCCAAACACACCGCCAAGCCTTCCGAGAAAATACAGGAGCCATTATTTCCACAAACCTGAATGGAATATAGGTTATGGTCATTCATTAAATCAATATTACTATATAGTATTTACTTGTTAAGAAAATAAAGAAAGAGAGATAATTGGTACAGTATTCAAGCAGGTAATTTTCCCAAGAAAAAATTCTTGATAATTACTTTTTTTATTTAATGCATCAAGGAGCAGCAGATCAAACTCCAGTTCAAGCAGACATTAAGCTTGTAAACTGCTGGAGTTTGAACCTTGGTCATTTGCATGACAATGCTCCATATCAACCACTAGACCCACATCCCAATGGAGATGATATGACTTTTGCAAACATAATCCATTGATAAATATGTCTGCACTACCAAAATAAACCATACCCTGCACATGGTGGTAATTGTGGATCACGGCATAAGCCAGGTCTCTCCTCTGCATTCCTGTTCAAATCATTCAATGGTATTAAATAAAAAAACATGAGAAACAAAAATAACAATAAAAAATGGAAACAACTTATAATAAAGAAAAAATTTCAGGAACATCTTACGTATGCACTTCCACATCTGTCCTCCTTTTAGTCATATTCCATACCAAAGCATTATTTGGCTTTAAACCAGGCTGTGATATCTCCAAACTATGCTTCCTTACAAGTTCTAAGTATCTAAATATTAAAAGAATCCAAAGAAATTAGGGTAAATCCATATGAAGAGTAGTAACGAATAGATCAAAACAAATTAACTGTCATGATCATGACAAGTAATCACAAATGTTCAAAGGTAAATGATGAAAATATAACATATGGGACCAAAATATATATACTTAGAGAATGCAAAGTATGACTCATTTGGCATTTATTAATTTTACCACTAAATCCACAAGGGTTAACTTACTTTTCTGCATCAAAATGCTCAAGTCCTAGGTCCTCGTCCCAAATAAATATGTATTCGTACGGTGCCACAATATCTGGATGAAGAAATCTTTTTGCAAACCACCTATAGTATATAATAACATGATTTACTGAAAATATGTAGAAAATCTTGGAATTTGCCATGCATTTCATTTGAGAATACACAGGAATAAAATACTATCAAAGAAACAGCTATTTTTTATTTGAAAATAAGAAACCAGAAATATGAAGAAAGACTTGGAATGCAACGTGTCGTTTACTTGGGAATACACAAAACAAAATGCAGTTAAATAAACAGATTTTTCATTTTTTATTTGGTTGAAATAATAAAATTCATGAACACGTGACCCTATACATATATTAATCATGCATAACAATATTCCAAATTCATTATGACTGATCTTTGACTAATGAAGATAACTTGCAACTCTGGAATTACCTTTAGTAATATATTTGCAGGTTATAAAAGTAACCTAGATTCATAAATTCAAGAAATGAAACCTCAACAAGAATTCAAATAGATTTTTTTTTCACATGTTTTTCCTTTCCAGGATCATGAAACATAAATTTCTTAAAGAGAATTACAAAGTGGAATACTAATATTTATGTAACTACCTAGCATGCCTCTCAAATTTGAGGTCTTGTAAAGGCAAGCATTCCAGAAAAATAAAAGTACAGTTGCAGAACTAAATAGTAATGTAGATTATTTTTTATGCAGTACATGAAAAGAAGACTACAGTAATTATGCTACAAGTACACTATTTTTTTCATAAAATATCTATATTTCCACAAAGATCTCAACTCCCATCAAAGTAAAGTTGATAAGATTAGGCATTTTATCTTAGTTTGACATTTAACTATTATTTCTTGTCTTCTAAAACATATAGGAAAGTAGAAAGTAAATCATAAATGGAAATACATCCTGAAAAGAGATAATAAAATTGAGATATGCATGAAAGTAGAAGACCTCTAAAAATAAGGAAATAAAAAGGACGGATTTGTCAGTTAATTGACATGGATTGAGCAATGGACTTTTTAGTTAAACTGCCATTGTCTGAGGACTGGATTGCCTAGGATTAAGGAATGCAGAAGAAAAGGTAAGCATGGATTATAGGAAGCATTGGAAGGACAAGAGAATGCACTTCAGAAATTTGAAAACAAAATTCAACTTCATTCTCAAACTCGTGACACTGTCACAGCAGCTAGTGGCATTTGGAGACAAAACCTTTCAAGCATGGTAGCTAGGCCATCTTGGGAAGAGAAACCCCAAAGGAGTAGATAAAAATTCGGCACAACTCCAACATTTCAGTAGTGTTCAGATTCGCATGGACATTATTAGCATGTTAAGATTTGTAATTTGTATGAAACTGGTGAATTTCAAGTTGTGTATGTGTGTATTTGAATTTTGAATAAATTTTTAAATATAAAAATACATAGTATTTATTGCTGTAGTTTTTCTGGGTATTTCTGAGTTTTGTCATTATGTACTCATTTAGATGAGATCTTTACAACAGAATCATAAGTTCTATGTATATATTAGACAAATTAATATCTTCTCACTTTAGCCAAAGGTATTATCATCTAATTTCCTTAGACAAAGAATATATTATGGATCACCTACATCGTCTTAAAATCAAAGGACAAGTATACATAATATGATTACAAAGCTATTATAAAGGTTTTGATACCTTTGTAAGTATCCTGAGGCAACATCCTATATAAAATTTGTTTATTGAAACCATGAAAGGAAAAATTTTCTGCCCAAAATATCACTAGGAATGCTTGAAATTGCAACTCCTTAATATGACTAACCTATCTCAAGGACAATACCAATCAACATTTTCAGAGATTTGTTAAATTCCATCCAAGAAATAACACAATATGATATGATACAAGAAGTACTTACCTAAAAATTGCTAAAGATTACTATGAAAAGATGTACTAAATTTTACTTCCAATATAAAATTATAAATGCAGGATATTATAAAAAACAATTATAAAGGTTGAATCCATAACAGAATCGCAATGCAAAAGTATATTGATTTTGGTTTACATGTAAAATACAGAGAAAGATCAAAGCTTCCTACCATTTTGTTTGCTTTTTTGTGCTGACATGAATTGCATGTCGAGACCATTCAAATTGATCCCACTCTGTTGTTATTCCATCATAATGGAATAATATAACTGAGAATTTTTCTGAGAACTGATAATTAAGATGTCAAAAAATAAGAGCATTAAATTCATCATACATGTTCAGAATGCATCCATATGCTTACAAATTTACAATTATGTCAAAATACTGACTTCTACGACCAAACAAAAATGGCAGACTATGGAATGCCCATGATAAACAAATTCCATGTTTACACACCTTTGAAACCATGTCATTAACAATATACTTTTGTCTAATGCCAACTGTGAATGCTACCAAATATTTTGGTTTAAATGGCAAATCCTGCAGATTTCAGTCCATAACAAAATATTTTAAAAATCAAAATCAACTCAAATTAACTAATGAAGAGGATGCATATTGAATGATAAAAATTAATAAAAAAAAAATTTAGAAAGGGAAAATGTAATTATAAAAACATATTTTAACAACATATATCAAATAGCCATGTTCTTTCTTATCATGTGTAGATTATTTAGAGTCTAGACAATTATTACATTCGAAAATACTTCATAGCATCATTCCGTTGAATTTTAAAATCTGAGATTTAAAGCAAGAGTGCACCTCACTAGGCTTACCCCATAACCTACGGGGGTATAGATCTGTCTCGCGCACAACGATTCCAGGAGGTAGTGTCTCTGCTCCATGAGGATTTGATTCCACAAATATCTATAATGCAAAAGTGTCATAGGAAAAAGCATATGAAATATAAACTCACTGCGTGAACATAATGAATTTCCATGAAACATAAGATACATTAACCAAAGATGATTAGGTAAGAATTTTGCTTCAACAGTTCAAGGGTGCAACAAATATGCAAATTGGAAAGGATTTGATAAATAAGAATAGGAAAAAAAAATGAACATCAATACATTGAATTTTAAATAAACTGAAATGTTCATAACAAGGCAGCTCCACCCATTTAAATTTCATTTGTTCATTACAAAGTAAAATATAATAGCTTCCCACCACATGCTTGTGCAAAGTCTCATAACTAAGTGGCTTCAAAGTTAAAACCTACAGGTTAGTATGTACATTCAAAATATTAGGAATGAGAAAGCCTAAATTATATTTTAAATAGATATAAATGCCTTGAATGCTCCACACTTTAAACTAGTTAGCAATTGGAAGCACACAAGTAATCATGTAAGTTAATAAGTATGTAATGTCCCCTTTCCGTTACTTTAGTTTTAGCTTCAACTTGATAGGAATATTTACAACTTCTTTAAAGAACCAACCCTAACTTGACTTGCTTAACATCAGTCACTCTTCAAAGTAGTAGAATATAATTAATAATAATATTGTAAATCCACATCTGGTATAAAACTCTGAAATAATACAGGTTGATATGAATGTTGAGTTTTGAATCTAAAGGATTAACAAATATATGAAATCCATGTTAGGGTTATGTGTTTGAATGTAGATAGGCAATGCCTCTCGTCGGGGGCAGGCCAGGGCGCGGTGCGCGCCCTAATGTGCATCGACACCGCGAGCTCGGGTGCGCTGGGGCGACACATCGAGCACGCACCCGAGGTGCCCCGAGCACACACCAGGGTGCAACCGGGGCGTTGTGCACACACCCTAGTGCGCCCGAGGTGCTGTGCGTGCACCCAGGTGAATTCGGTGTGCACCTCGGCCAATGCACGCTCGGTCGAGGCACGCACGTTGGCCAAGGTGGGCGGGCTTCCCGATATTTTTTACTATAAGGTTTAGCCTGTTGGCGTTCTCATCGGGGGCGCCTCGAGCGTGCACCGGGGCACACGATGCGTGCATGAGGGCGCACGCCAAGGTGCACCGATACCGCATGTCCGGGTGCACCGGGGCAATATTGAGCGTGCACCCAAGGCGCCTCAAACGTGGACCATGGTGCTCCAGGCCCATGTGTGCGCGCACCCCGGTGCATCCGAGGCGTTGTGCATGCACCGCGGTGCAGTCGGGTCGCTGTGCGTCAGGGCGATGCATCAAGGTGCACTCGGGGTACACCCTGGCCAGTGCGCACTTCGCTAGGGTGGGCGCACACCGAGGCCAGGTCGGGTGCGCACCCGATGCCCGGGCCCTGGTGCACGCACGTAGGCTAGGTCGAGTGGGCACCCGACACCCGGCCCAAGGTGGGTGTGAGGGTGGGTGTTGAGGTGTGCGCATCGAGGTGCCCACCCTGGCCAAGGTGGGTGTGAGGGTGGGTGTTGAGGTGTGCGCACCGAGGTGCCCACCCTGGCCAAGGTGCGCGCAAGGTGCACACCCAGGGCAAACCGGGCGCCTTGGTGCACCAGGGCAACATCGAGCGTGCACCCGAGGCGCCCCGAACATGCACCAGGGTGCACTCGGCCCACGTGTGAGCGTAGGCCGGTGCGCCCTGCCGGATCGCTATATCTGATTTAGTCCTTTTGCTTCTTGGGGTAATGTTGGATAATATTTCTGATTGTGATTCAATCTACTCCTACATCTATGGCCTTTTACTTGGCTGTATTAGTATTTCATTTCTGAATAATTAAAATATCTGATCCTTAATGATTGCTGTTTCTGAATGAGGACTTATAACCATGTGATTGAATAATTATGGATTGGGCATGGAAAAGCTTAAGTTCTATTCCAATTGCTATTCCTGATCAAACAGTATGGAATCATGCAACCTCCTTTGATGTTGTCTCTGTCCATTTACTGTTGTGCATGCATCCTTTGCCTTGTGGTCAGGTGGATGACCTCCTTCTTCATGTGGCTATCTAATGCTCCCCGAGCACTTCACCTGCGGAACAAAGTATCCAATCCAAATCCTCCATGATGGAATGGTTGGATAATATTACTGGTAAATTGTTTATCACATAGATCAATGTTGTCATTTATTGCTGCTAACTGTTCTGTAATATATGAATGGCTCTTCCAGAATGATAAACACAAGATATATATAAACCAATTACATGCCAAATAGGCAGATGCTCTACAGATCCAAAATGGATTGGTAAGGAATAAGTTTCCCATCGTATTTGATAGAATGAGTTCGATCTCCCTTTTGTATCTCACAAGAGCGAATGGTTGCATCATTTGAGAATCAAAGAGATGTGTCTCTCCATAATCATATCGCATGAAGACAAACATAGTGCTTAATGATTATTTGTTTTAAGCGTTGACTAATTGCTGTTCTTTGTTAATCACTCCATATAGAAACACACAGTGCCGTGATGGTAGAAGGAAGTCCATGCTAGCTTCAACTCCATATAAGCCATATTGGTGTTCAGAATTGAACTGCTTTGAAAATAATGAAGAGATGATATATTATTGGGTCAGCTCTATAGTCACCGAATTAATTAATTGTAATGCCAAACTAAATATGATTGCCGCGAAATATTTGCTTGATTGCTTATTGTTTGTTCTAAACAACAAAGACTTCTGAAGTCTCTTTTGTTATAAACATATGAGTCGGCATCCTAGGTTGAGGAAGTCGGCAACATCATTAAGGAAGTTTCTATCACTTTAAGGTTGCTGTAAATAAACTGGCCAATACATATACCTTTGGCCATATTGCAAAACACGGTGTCCTCAAAAAGATTCCAAAGGGCAGTTCATTAATGTTATCATTGCAGTGTATACGCTGTCGACCAGGAGAGTCTGATCGTGAAGTTGATGTTAATATAATCTCTGTCTGATTATGAAGACGGTTTCATGAATATCTTATTGTCAATGTTGTCCATAGTATGTGTATGGGACTGTAATAGCTGCGTACATTCACCAATCATAGACATACAGCTGTCTAACTTGCCCATCATGAGATGATGATATTGACACTATACTTGATCTTAATCATTTTTCCTTCATTATATTTTGAAGTCTATTATCAGTAATAAAGATAACACAAGGAGCTTTCTCAATATTAACAATACTTGATGGAGTCTTGTTTGGGGACATCACAAAGTACCCCTTTGGGATTGGTAAAAGAGCATTACTATAGAAGGTCACGAAGATAAAATCTCAAAGAAGGTTAGTTAGGAGCACAACTTGTACTCATTATTACAACCCAATTTAAGCATACAATAATCAATGAAGTGGCAACTTGTATTACCACACTTAAAAGAAAAATTTATTTCGTCAGAGGAAGGATATTAAACTGATCAAAGAAATATGAAATAAACCACCTTAAATCTCAGGAGCACAGATTTGAATGGGACACCAAAGTCAACTTGAAGGAGGAAAATGCAAAGAAAACATCCTCACAGCTGGGAATAACAGAGTTAAACAATGGAACTACAAAAGGGACAATATACATAGGCCAGAGAAATGGAAACAACAATGAAGAAGATTGATCCAATCAGAATCAGGATGATTTCATTTTTGGCATCAAAGGAGAATCCCACCAGACCCACCAACAAAATGGTGTCAGGGCAACAAATAGAATACAGATTATTCTCAATGGGAACCAATTTATTGCATGCACACATGGTGACTTCTCTCCATATAAGTGTGCAATAATAGCAGAAATAAAGTGATTTAGAAAAATGTTTCATGTACCTTTCTGCAATATTTTTCACTCTTATCTATACATAGAAGTTTCCTTGTTGATCTCTTTTTAATGGTATCAAATGAAGGGATATTCTAACATTTAATTTGTTCTTCTCTATTACTAGTGATGAGAACATATGCATAAGCCTTATGATCCATGGCCAATAGACAATGCATAAACTCTTTCTTAGTAGTGCCTACTTTATTTGAGCTCCACATTTAAGGTCAACTGAATCCTCAAGGGAAGACATTTGAGGTCAACTGAATTCTTTAAAAAGTGAAGATTGGTTGTGTCTAGTCATGATAGTTTTAAATAGGATATGGCAGAGTTGGGTTCAACCTCAAACTAAGAAACTAAAATTCTAGTGAGTTCATAAATTATAGAAGCTATTTATGATTTCGATAATAAGAATTAGATTTTCTAGTGGCCACACTGCAATCATCATCCTAGTGGCTTTGGTAGGAATTTTTATTATCATTGCCCTTTCATTTATTTTATGGCACATGATTTCAAATTGGAAGGTGAATCTAGCTAGAGGGAAGCCTCCAAGAATCTTCAAGAAGATAGGATAATGGTTCCAACCAGCCAGGGAAAGCATTTACTTTCCAAGGTGTTAAACATTCATGTTAAGCCAACTTTGAGAATGCAGGAAATGATCCATCCTTTCTGCAGTATAGCTGAAACCAGCCCTTTTTTTGTCCAGGTGATATTGCCAAATTTTGGAGTGATATCACCCAATTATATGTTACCAATGAAAGCTGGAAAATCTACGTAGGATTGAGTAGGCATTTGAGTACAGAAATTTGTTGAATACGATATTTCATATGAAGGTTCATCATAACAGCAGTTATTTTGGAAAGGTTCTACTTTGAAAAGCAAAATGTCCATTCCTGTGACTCTTTCAATGAGTCATCCTAGGAAACCCAGAAATAAGCTGCAACATATTCAAATTCTCTTCAGATGATGTACTTCTTTGTGATTGAATGTATCAAGATATCTCCAGAAAAACATGACCTTGAACCTCTGCATTTTTTTCTTAGCCAAAATAAGCATCCATCTCTGCAGCCTTTGTTATACTTTATTTCTGAGCCAAGTAAAAGGTGCTGTAAATAATTCCACAAACCCCTCCCAAACCATCTACTTAATCAACTTGTGACTTGATCGAGAACCCCAGTATCATTTTGTTTATGCAATACAACAATGCTTTTGGCAATATAGATGAAACCAGCCCTTTATTTGTCCAGGCAAAATTGCCAAATTTTGGAGTAATACCACCCAATTGTAAGTTACCAATGAAAGCTGAAAAATCTACCTAGGGTTGAGTAAGCATTTGAGTACAGAAATTTGTTAGAAATAAGATATTTCATATTTGTATGAAGATTCACCATAATAGCACTTATATTGGAAAGATTCTACTTTGAAAAGAAAAATGTACATTCCTATGACTATTTCAATGAGTCATCCTAAGAAACCCAGAAATCAGCTGCAACGTATTCAAATTCTCTTCAGATGATGTACTTCTTTGTGATTGAACGTATCAAGGTGCCTCCAGAAAAACATGACCTCAGAACCTTTTGCATTTATTTTTTAGGAAAACCCTGCTTCGCTTTCCAACAAAATAAGCATCTAACTCTGCAGCCTTTGTTTATATTTTTTTCCTAAGACAAGTATAAGGTGCTGTAAATGATTCCACAAACCCTTCCCAAACCAACTACCTAATCAACTTGTGACTTGATTGTGATCCCACTATCATTTTGTTTATGCAATGAAAAAATCCTTGTTAATTCAATAGAATGTTTTTTGTTATTTGCTCATTACAAAAAAACTCTCTAAGACTATTAGGCACACAAACTGGCACCTAGCAGAGTAGATCATTATACTCTTTAACATGGCCCGCATATTTCTTGACTACTTTTCAGCATAGACACCACTTTCTTCTATTGAGAATCTAGGATAATAATCTTCTTGGCCGAACTAGGAGTTTACCTCAAAGTCATGTAGTTTTTATATATAATATATTAATGTAAGGTAATCTCTATATTTAGTTTCTACTTCTATCAAAAGACAAAATTCATCAGGTCTACGATATATTCCTTATAACACTCTTAAGTCTATAATTTTGTTGGGTGCAAATGAAAAAAGTGGCTCTGTTACCCTTGTTATGAAACTAAATTGGATATTTTGATAATTGAACTGAAACGTCCTGCAACTGTACTCTGCATATTTGATTTTTATTAGTTAGACTGAAATACGAAATATGAGTTAAATCAAAAAAAGGTTTGGTGGCTCTGAACTCTACCAGGAAGTAAGGAACAACACTAAGATTGCAAAACTTCAAGATGAAATCTTATAGAAATGGCATCTTCAAACAGTTAATGAGTTCAAAAGAATGATCCAAAGCAATCTTATGTGCTAACTTGAGCATACTTGATTTCACAACAAGGATGTGTGCTACATTTGGTCAATGAATACTCCTTCAGTAATTACCAACACAAAAAATATTCAACCCATCCGCTCCCCAAACAACAAACTTTTTTTTCTAAGAAAACTCCCTTTTAATATGTATGATAATATCAAAGAGTGAGCTCAACTCCATTTTATAGTTGCACTTTTAACAAGAATATTATGACAAGAAGCATGCCCATGTCGTTTAGAATTTGGGTCATGGTGGTGCTTAACACCAGCAAATGTGCCACACCCTCTAAGACACTAGAGAAGAGTAATGGGAAGCCTTTTATCTCTTGGAGATAGAAATACTTGGAAGGATGGACTAGCCATAATATTGTTTGATGAGTTAAATTAATTGACCATTGCTTTGCTACCATAATATTATTCATTCAAAATGATAACCTCAAAGGCTCAAATAATAATCAATGTATTCCAAGGGCTTTGCAATTTTGTCAGTAAACGAGACTACACAAAATTGTAAATTCTTAGCAGGTGCACTGTGAAACATTAGAAGTGATATTTCCAAGAAGCTAACTAAGGTAGATTGTTTCACTACCAAAACCAGCAAGTTAAGAGCTTTGTCCTAGGCACAAGCCTCTAAAAGCTCTCTAGATCAAAATGAGAAAATAACCAAGCATGATACAATTGAAGCCTAAACTTCCCTTTTATGCGACTAGAGAGGATCTTTCATCTTCCTTCTTAAATCTTGTTTTTCCCTCCTTTTGTTTAGATTTGAACTTGAGGGACCAAAAATAATAAAGTGACTTTGTAAAATTTTCACCTAACATTAGAGTCACTTTAGTACTTTATCAAATTAATTAAATAATATTGCTCTTTTCATTTACTTTTGAGGGATAATATTAGATAGATAAATTAATTAATTCCCTTAATCACAACTCTAGCGTATAGGAATTAAATGGGCTAATAAGTCCTCCAAGAGTGCTAAGAAGAAGGGGACATTACATCTTTTTCCTTTGATTCAAAAACTGGTCTAAAGAGAAAAGATCTTGAATCCCATCTGGTAATGTAGCATTCTCCATATAGGCGACCATTACCTCATCTACCAAAGCAACCTGAAATTCAAGAAAAACCTATAACTCCTCTCTATGTTTAAAATTGGGTTGAAGTAGTCTAGGAACAGGCCCTGATACTGCCACAGCAGTACATCCATTAGTATTTTGCTGGTTTGTGGAACTTGTTTCACCACTCTACATTTAAGTAATCTGTGGCATACCTTGATTCAACTTTGGTAACATCCATGACATCCTGTCAAGCATTGCATCAAATTTCCTCTCTAGCAAAGTGTTTGGACTAACTGAACTAGCTTGTCCCTTATCTCAGCCAGCCATGATACTAAGTGGACTATGGTTTGTGGAATGTGCAGAAATGTCAATGTCACTAGGAAAATCCCCTTGCAATTTTTTCTCTTCTAAAAAAGGATCAATAACCAGTTGTGCAGCTGCAGTATTCCTTATGAGTGACAGAGAACTTCATTATTACACGAGTATAGAAAAAGACTGAGCAACATAACCCACAAAGGGCTGGCAGGAAAACTAGCTCTGACAACATTGTAATGACCACCTTGTATTTTTATTTTAAATTTTTGCAAATATAAACTTGATCATAAGCATTCCAAATGATGATAAACTAATGTCATTAGCATTGATATTGATAACAAAATTTATACAAAGACCTGATACAAAATAGATACATGCAACTCTGGTATAATCACTTCTCCACAATGCTAAAAAACATTAATCCAATTCCCAACTAAACACAAGAATGATGTACCTTGAATAGATGGTCTGGAAGGGTGCATATAAGCCTGAAAATAGAGTAAAAATTGCTGTAATGAACAGGACAGCTAAGGATAATCATTCAGCTAGCTATCTTCCAAACTCACAACCAACACACCCAAAGGTTCTCAAACCCAATCAACATCAACAATAAAACCTCCAACACCCTCCAAACTTTTTTAAATGAAAGCAAACAGGTTTGATATGATTGTTTGAGTGATAGGAGGTCTGAAACAACACTGTTGTAGGTCGAAACCACCCCTTAAGCCTTCCAAAACTCGTACTATGCAACCAAGTGACCTCCAAACAAAGTCAAATAGTAGGGTATATACTTAGCAGTATCAAAACAACTTTAAAAGGCACCCATCTCTACTAATGGTATTGTAGGTTTCTGAAACAACATTCAGCAGATCTGAATTAGTAATATAAGCTTTTCAAATTGCATTGAGCATTTTATCAAGTGCCCTCAACAACTCCACACATGCTCGATACTCTCCAAGGGTTCCTAAATGACAAGAAAATTAACAGCTGCAAGTCTAAAAGGTGATTTCAGTCATATCCAGTAGTGACAAAACATTGGTAGCAGGGGTGGCCAACATGAAACATATAATATCTCCTCATACCTCCGTTAGTGCAACACCAAAATGCTTTGAAATTACAAACAAGGCCTAGTTGCCTTCAACCAACATTGAATGGCACCTAGGAATGCAGTGGCAATCTAGAAAACCACGTTAAGGGAGTCACCCAACCATGAGGAGAACAATAAACACAACCTCCAAAGATTTTTGAGCCCTTTCACAACCTTTCCTACAAGATATGAATGATATGGCCAGCTATGGCATCATCAAACCTCCAAAACTGTACAACCAACAAAAGAAACTCCAAATCGCTTGAAAATATATAAGAAACTCTGCAAATGTCAAACATGCAAATCCAAAACACTTGTAAATTTCTTTATTTCTGAAACCTCAAAACTTTAAACTCTGAATAAAAATGATGATTCCTAAGTACAACCATTCCAATCAACTAGGGATTGTCTTTCAATTATGAAACTAGCAACCATATGAGGTCTTTTGTCCAACGATCTGGGGAGAATTTTGTCATTGATGTCAATATTTTTTGGTTGCATTCAAGTTTCTTGGTTGAGTGTATGTATCTGGACAAGTCAGATTTGTGTGCCGTGTCAAACGTCAATCGTGCCAAGTCAGATTAATATGTCGCTTTTCCTTGTGTATTTCAAGTTGAATGTATCTAAATGTCAATAGAATCTATCTAAATGTCAATCTAGTAAGTTTTTTGAATTTGAACATCCCTCACCATAACGCTCCAAGTGCTTATCATCCTTTTTTTGAGGCTTCTAATAGATCAATACCAACACTCTAATGACTCAAAAGATTCTTCCCACTTTCATTTTGATAACTATCCTGCAAATCACCCTTATATGGCATGGATTCTATCTTTGGAAGATTAGTGATAGTGTTCTGAATAGGATCATCTTTCTCACTTGTGCATTCAACAAGAATTTTTTTTTCCTTGACTTCATTGTGGCACTCAATTTTTGAAGTCTATGAGATATCTTTTTTTCTAAAAAAAGATCCCTACCGACCACTTGTATGGTAGATTCCTCCAAAGCTTACTTCCTCTTATTTTTTGGCTACTTGAAGTGGTCTTGAATCTTTAGCTCAAGCTCCACGATAGCTTCTAGTATCTCTGATGTTGGTATCTTTTCTTTCTTCAGCACATGTTTCACAACTTCTACCTCTTCTTAAAGTTGTGGCTAAGGTGTAACTATCACTTTTTCTGATTCCATAATCTCCCTTTCCAGCTCTATATTAGAATTCTTTGACTCTTCATCTGACAACACATCCCTATAGTGCACTTGTCTTTTCCCTAGACATTTGTGGCTTGGCTCCCACTGTTCTTTAAATGAGAAGCAACATTTATGACTTCAAATTTTATTATTGATATCATCTTCCTTACTTGCAATTGGAGAGCCCTTCTTTTGTTGGCTACGGGAAGGTCTCTTAGAACAAAATCTGTTCCATGGCAATGAGGACTCTAGCACTGGCCTTTCTTCTTCCTTTGAGTACACTTTCTTCATCTCCAACTCATCTCTTTTGTTTGGATACCAATCACCTAGTATCTCTAAGAAATCATCAAAAGGAACTTCAGCTTTGAGATCATTAGACCTCCTTTGAAATCTCAAGGATCTTGGGGGCTTGAAGTTCGTACATTTCCTTTTTCTTCTGTATTTTTATCAGTTCCAGTTGAACAACATCTATATTCTTTTCTTCTATTAAAACCTAGGCTTAAAAAGATTGGGAGAGGAACTAATCACAGACCAATTAATTGCTGAAGGACTCTTGTTTTGATTTAAATTTGCCATGAATTCTCTCATAGTATTTTCCAATTCTTTCTGACTTCGTCTGCAAGATTCAAGCAAAGAATCTATCTTTTTTCTTTCTCTCATGATTTTTTCTTCTCTAATTTTTCTATCATTTTTTAACATGTCGTAAACTCTACATCAAATGGTTAGCTTATTAAATATTTGACAAGATCACCAACTCTAAAACAATTGTAATGTCCCCAACTAATTTTTTGAAATTTCGCAACTATTTGATGAAATGCAATAAACTCGTTCACTTTGATCACCCAAACCCCAACGTGGGCAAGGTGAGAGCATATGACGACTAGGATTATGAAAATGCAAACCCTTCACTTTCTAATCACTCATATACAAATGTGGGCAAGGGAAGAGCATACGGTAATTGGGACACTATCTGGCAAGCCCCACAATCTAAAGGAATGCACACCTAAAATAAAACTATCTAGTGTCTTGGCAAAATTGCCACCCAAACTGAAAGAAGTCTATTCTGACTAGTGGAGCACCACCTCATTTTTACAATAAACCAATAATATTGGCTGAGATGATAGGAGCAATCAATTATGTCAATATAGAAAACAGAAAAGATATTAATGCTACGGCTAAGATATACTCTGAGTAGAATGAAGAAGTGATAATACCTAATGTATCTATCCAACCAAAGTAACAAAGCCAACATCAGACTAATTGACACGTTTGATGTAAAATATTGTAGATCATCTGCGTGATATACCACTAACTGAAACCCCAAGTGGCTACTCAACAACATTGAAAATGATGGACTAAAAATATATGGAATCTACCTAGAACTACATTCCTATAACTAGAAATGAACAACTGATGATTACAATCCTGAATGCCACCAAAAGAATACAATGGTTCTAACATTAAAGGGGTACACACAAGTCTGGAGCAAGTGTGACTTACTATAGTAATCACTCCCAGCACAACCAATAATAAAATCAGCATATTAAATTAGTAATCTGTATTAAAATCAGCATATAAAATCAGCAATCTGTATTAATAGCATTTCAACGATTCCTTTACAATCTCGCATGGTGACACGAAAGAAATAAATGAAATAATCATTCTAAGATTGATATGCCAACATTTTGGCCTGATTCCTGAATCCCAAGTGTTGAGTCTAGATAAAATAAGTCATGACCTACATTAATAAAGAAAATCATCTTCAGATATGAGCGCAATTAAACTCAAAAAGGTGCCCCTACTTAAAAATTGCATAGTCATTATCAAAACGGAGCAATCAAGTTTGTAGCCAATCAATACTCCAATAGTGATATGCAACCAAGCCTAGCATATGAATGGATCCCACCAAGAGCCATTCCCATGTGAATAGTTTATACCAAGGTCTTCATAACATGCAACAAACGTCATTAATTCTAAAACACTAAGATTTACCCTATAACCATGCCCACATAGGAGTTTGTAACTTGCAAACCTTAATATTAACAATGATTAACATTTTCCCAAAGTAATTGATAAAATTAAATTCAAATCTAGAAACTGATTCAAGACCAAAATCCTTAACTTAAAAATTCCACATACCAAAGAGACAACTTATAGAAACTGAAGATACTTTGCAATTAATAAATACAAAAATTCCGCTTCTACCAAACTGAAAACTACAACATCCAACGCTCTAGTGACCCCTGAATAGAATCACTCAAATGGATATGAGGGTTTTCATCCCCAAATCCAATCTTTGCAGCACACTAGTAACCCCTAAATGGAATTACTCAAATGGGTAGGAGGGTTTTGGTCCTCAAAACCATTCTTTGCTAAAAGGGTTTCAACCTAGGTCAGAAAATAAGAATGTGTGTTCATTGTCAAGAAAATAGATTTTTAATAATCAACCAAACTAATCCTCCTTTGCACAAACCTTTCTTTTATAGATACTTTTGAGGAAATAAAATATTATTTTCGTTTTTTTCTTTTTGTTTCCTCCTTTTCCCTCAAAAAGAAATTTCTAGAAGAAACTTTTAAGATAACATCACTTTGTACCCCATGCCTAATGATGCATTTTAACATCACTTCAAGCCCTTTAAAAAACACTTTATTGGACCTAACTTTTTAACAATTTGGGAGCAACACACAAGCATCCCAAGAGTGGGTTGGAAGCATCCCTGTCGCCTTGAGTTCCCTATGGGTACACCGCTCCTATGCATAAATAATTAAAACAC
This sequence comes from Cryptomeria japonica, assembly GCF_030272615.1. Lineage (NCBI taxonomy): Eukaryota > Viridiplantae > Streptophyta > Pinopsida > Cupressales > Cupressaceae > Cryptomeria > Cryptomeria japonica. Next base: position 460,473,294 of record NC_081411.1, read on the forward strand.
CCAGAAAACTATGAAAAAACAATTTTTAAAACACTTAAAAAAATTAAAACAACCTTTAAAATCACCCTAAACCCTAAACACACCTTTATGTTTGTTGTTTAACAAACACAACCCTATTCCACACAAACTTGTTCTTCCTATGCCATTTTTGCATTTTGAAAGGTAGTTGGGCTTTTTTCTCAGAAGAATAAATGCAAACTACTTAATTTCATTGTTAAGTGATAAAATTGTGAAATCATTAAGGTTTGTGTGGTTTCAAAGGCTTTAATTTGGGTTTGGTGGTAGGGACTCTATCCATTGACCCTACCCTCTATTGCAACATGGAACACACCAAGGGCACCACCTCTGGACCCCACGCGGGGTACTACCCCTCAACTCCACTAGGCGTGTTGCCCCCAAACCCCCATTAGGAATTTCGCTCTTCAACTCCATTAGGATCTCCACTCCCAACCCCCACTTTTTATTGATATCTCTTGTCACATTAGAAACTTGATTACAATAAGGGGTCGAGTGGAAACAAAACTAACAACTTAGTCAATTATCTTTATGACAATCATAATATCATTGATCAATGATGTAGTATCATACCATCAAAGATTCAAATGTCATTATTATTATAATATATATATATATATATATATTACAACCATACCCAGGAATAAAATTTGTTGTGCTGGCATACGAAAACCTCGTACCCATACCCAATCCTATACCAGAAGAAACAACTTTTCTATGTAATAATAAAATAATATTAAGTTGCTTTTTTAATAAAGTAAGTCACTTGAATAACTTAAAATTTTATTTTTATTATTTCTTAGCTTAATCAAAAATGGGGACATGATATTTGGCTTGATTAAATCAAGCCATAATATATTAACCTATTGAGACTTGTATAAATGATCTGCAAAAGTTCTTTCTTTTTAATGCAACATCAAGGGGAAGGCCATTATTGAAGGGATTGGAAATGTTAGAATGAAAGCCTTCTCCAAGCAGGTGACAAAAGACCTATGTAACAGTTGACCGAGGGAGGCACAACTCTGCAATTTTTCCAAGAGTAAGTAAGCAATGCAGGATACATAATCATAGTGTGTGATGGCAAATCTGTTGACTATCTATTTGGAAATCATGTTATTTGTTGAAGCATAAATTCTTGAATTGTTTAGTACTCCACTATGGTCTAATAGTCAAACCAAGGCTTCACAACATTGGTGTCACAAAATTTAGCTTTATGGAAGAAAACTAGTTGGTCATATCTTTTGAAAAAGTATTGATGTCAGTCTTATCTGGGCATGATTGCAAACTGAATTTATATCTTTATTCACAACCCACATTTCTTGGCAAGGCACTCCCTTCAGAAAACGTGGATGATGAAAGATAGCTAATAATATTTATGGCATACAATTCAGTTGACCACCATTGGTTTCTTCGGGAAATCAAGAAGTAAGGAAACGAATCATATGGAACACTCCCCACTCAGTTTAGGAGAGTTGATATTTTTCAAGATTTATTCTGCCTGCTAAAGCAGAGCTTGCAGAATTACATCATGATGTTGAATTTAAGCCCCTAAAGTCACAAGCTTGAATGTTTTCTTTTTGACAATCATAGTGACAAAATCCCCTTATTCTCATGTGTTGAATAAATGTAATTTTTATGTTTTTAAAAGTTAAATAAGACATGTTTCTCAAAACAACAGTAAATATAATCACGATTCTACTTGAAAAGATCTTGATTCATGACTACCTTTGATTTATTATTATATAGTGAGATTTTTCTCATGCTGTTGCCATTTGGAGCAGACAAAGACCGCTCATGAGCATCCATCAGCCTTTTGCAAACTATGTCTGTGTCATTAACCTTCTGAGAGGAGAGTCCAAATGTTATTGGTAAAGTCCTTGACAGAAAATCAAACTGCACACAAACATAGAGAATTCATGTTTATCTCAAAGTAAATACATTTACACATATCAGAATCAATGTTCACCAAACCATAAATTCTCATTATGAAGGCTACCTGTGAATACAAAATGCTTGAAAATAATATTCCAATAAAAAATCCAATGAAAATTCCACAAACAATTGCAAATGTGAGTTTCATGGATTCTTGTGGCTTCATGGAAAATCCGCTGCAAATATAACATTTTATCAAACATTAGTGAGGACAACCAGTATTGAAAAATCAATGTTAGGACCTTCAGAAAAAAATAAGAACAATAAACTTAAAAATCCCTTGAACTCATGAATTCAGTATAGTTGGCTAAAAAACCAAAATAATCATTGATAAAAAATGAAACAAAACATCAAAATCACCAACCTGGATTTAGTACTACCAAAGAGTAACATCTTCAACACTTAAATAAACATTTAGATTCAAGTGTTCTGCTGGAATCTAGACTACTCGAAACTTGTTTTTAAAAAAGCATTTAGAACGTTTCCAAAACCTTCTGCACAAGGAAATGACAAAAATTATAACCCTCCCAAGGACGCCGATTAAAAAATTTGTAAATCAAACACATTACATTCTTCAAAATGCATTTTTAAACTTGAAAATATCTGTACAATATAATAATGATTTCCTTCTTCAAAGACCAGCCATCATCACTGTTTAATATAATAAATTGATGGAAACTTGCTAACAATTGCGAGATAAAAACAAACTTATGCGTCAATTTAATTAATTTATCAAATAAACAGCCTCAGATTTATTTATTATCTGATCAAATTTGATATGCAATTAATTAAAATTTTAATCATCTACTAGGATTGTGATTCATTAAGTGACTTAATGAATGTTCAATAAAATTGAAATATATTTTATATTGTTTGGTCAACTAAAGGGAGAGAAAAAAGCAAATGAACAGTTTTATTACATTTTAAGGAGTCAACTGCAAAAACATTTGTTTGTCATTTCCTTCTATTATTTAGTAGTGTCACACTAAAAGATCGGTACCCAAGATCATTGTACCTTTTACCCAAATGGAGTTTAAAATCAATTTTGACATTGCCTCCAAGGAAAATCCAGATTGTGGAAGAGTTCAAGTATTTAAAGATCATAATAGGTATGTCTTATGTGTTTATTCTTTCACCTATAGTAGGGCCTTAAAACAATGTCCCAAAATTAGAGGTTTTGACTGCTAGATTAAAATAGCCATCTTTTAAATATAAGTGGAAGGTGATTCCATGATTTCCATAAATGCTATTAAATGGAACAATTATAAGAAATATCTCACAATTGAACCATTAGTAGTACACATACCTCATAATCCCTTGGATCAACCCTAACCAGAAAAAAAAAGCAAGGGAAAAAATGTCAATATTAGATGAGAAAACTCAAACAATATGTAATACAAATAGAATAGGATGAACGTATCAACTAAATTCAACCTCTAAATATAGAATAGGCGTTAGTCCTTTTTGTGAACACACACAAAAACAACAATTTATAAAAAATACCAAGATAGAAAATCTATTGAACAACACAATAAAAGGACAATAAATTAGAGTGCAGCTAAACGATAGATACAATGTAAGGAAATATGTTAGATGGTTAAGCTAGGGGAGAAATGTAGGACACCATGGTAATAAAATAAACAATAGCACGCAACAATAAAGTAACAACCATATAATGAAAAATTAGAATTGCATAAATGAAAAGAGAGGGTAATGAGATACTTACCTATGGTTGACTTGTAGGCTCATTAATCTCCCCATTCGTTAAGGCACTTGTGATGAGATGTGTGTATGTGAATTCAAGATGTAAGTAATGTAACTTTTTCTGAGGGTGTGGGTCATTTTATTATTAAAAAGCAAGCTCTAAATGGGATCAACCGGGCAAAATTTTCCCCAAAGGTAGTAAAAAGGTAGATTAGGGTTAAAGGCTAGAGGGTTTTTATTCATTTGCATTAGAAACATGTGTTATAAATTTTTAGTCAGATTTAGAAATTTACTTATGTGCAACAACACTAATCCATCCAATGATGTCTAGTTCTCTCTAAATGTCAAAACATGGCCAATGGCATGCCATGGATGGTCAATGATGTATGAATCTGCACAATTGGCCACTAAAGAATTTTCTATAGTGGTTGATGATGTATGAGTGTGCTAGAATCATTGATGATGTATAAGTATGCTAAAACAGCAAGTGATGTTCATTGGATAACTGGTGATGTTTAATGCATGAATTTTTCTATATATTTTCACAATTTTTACTAGATTATGGTTGTGGATAATGAATTCAAAAAACCTTATTTGTATTTTGCAAGTTTAATGGCATACTCGACTTTGGCGAATGGTAAATGTGGGTTTGGTTGTTGGGTTTGATAGGTCAAGATAGATCCACCTTGAAGGGCTAGGTTTTGGAGGCAACAATCATGTGCATGTGCAGGCTATCAAAAGATACAAAGTTACTATTGACATTCCTTGAGAGATGGAAGCCTCAAATGAACACTTTTGATTGAATGTTGGGATACACAGATAGAGTGCACAATCATACTAGAGGATTTGCAAACCATGTTGGGTTTACCAATGCTAGGGACACATCTAGAATTTGGTGGCCTAACTACAGATGACGAGCGATGAGAGATAAACTATCACAACCACAAAAGCCCCATTCCATTTCTGAGTTTAGAATATGACTGAGATCTACTTTTTAGCTATAAAATACAAAATTGAATATATCTATTATTTAGAGAAACGGGAATCGCCCAAAATCGCCGAGTTTGGGCAATTTCTAAGTCGAGTCATGTTGGCCAATTCCAGTGGGCTCGGACTCGGACTCGATCAAGTCTAGGGTCCAAACTCGCCTGGACTCGGCCAGACTTGGCTAGACTCTGCCAAACTCGGCCAGACATAGACTGGGGTCCCAAATCTTTAAAAATCTCTAAATTTCTTGAGTTTTTCACTTTGCCAAGTCCAGCCGAGTCTATGCTGAGTTTCAACTCCGAGTCTCGAGTCCCCAGATGAGTAGGCCTTGCCGAGTCTGATCCGAGTCCCGAGTCTCATTTCTTTGATCTAAACTATTAAACCAATTGTGTTTAAAGATGATAAAATGATTTGGATTTTGATTGATGGTGATGCTTGGCCTGAATTATTAACATTTGTCTTATTGATGAAATATATCTACAAGGTGAAACCAAGGCATCAAAAAATGGGGTAATACTGAGATTAACAATAAACTGAATGGTAAGCACAAGTACCAAGACATACCAAAACGTATAGAGAGGAAAGGATAGTTATGAAGGACCTCATGTAAAAAGTTACAAGGCATTGGAAACTAGGATCATAAAGAAACCCAAAGTGACAATAAATAATTGGATTAATATAAGAGTAAGAAAAATACTGTTAAGGCATCAAGCAACAAATGGCAATAGGGGAGGTGATAGGAAGAGCAGCCAAGGAAAGAGGGTCATCATCTAACAATATTGAATGTGTAAAGAATGTGATTGATTTCCATACCAAAAGAGATCCCAAAAAGATGTTGCAAAATAAATGTGTAGGCCAAATCACCCAATATAACAATGAAAAGAAGACCAAGACAAGATAAAGGAAAGTAGGATAAATAGAGATCTACATGTAGGATGAAAATTTAGAAAATCCCTTGGACCATTCCCTTAGCATGATTTCCCAAGAGTTTTAGAGAGCATTCAAAGTAAAAGTTATTCAACAAAAAGGAATTCCCTAAGGTTAGCAAGAGTGGGATTTGCAGAAGCAGCAAGCAACAAAGGAAAGAGGATAAGGAAGGAAAGATTGTGTTGGAAAACAATCACTGCAGAAGGCATACTCAAAGAAGTTATATTTTAAAAAGATGTGCCTAAGTATTCATAAGTCTGTTGATATTAGGATGAGATAATCATGTTAATATTCTCACCAAATCCAATATTTTTCACTTATAACCATGACAGTCCCTAAGGCAATTTGTGTCATAGTGAGCATTTGTTGAATATCAATCTGATCTTAAGAACTATAGATAAGGACAAATGTTTGATTGTAAACTGGAATAGGAACTCTGAAACAAGAACCTTGAGGTCCAATGTAGCATAGAGGAAAAAGCTGGTTTACAACATGAGCCTAAGTAAATAAGTAGGAGCCCCAAGTACAACCTCTCCGGAGATCAGATCTCCAATGCTATTGTAAGTGTCAAGCAACCCCACTTGAATGGATGATAATTGGGTGGATTAGGTGACCACAGTTTGCTGACCCCATTTTCCCAAGTTTATCTGAGCTTGGGCTCCATTTGTTGTGGATTGACTCTAATGCTTTCTTATGTTTTCAAAGATTTTTTTCTAGATAAGGAAAAATTATTTCTGTTGCTTTGTAGTCCTAGTTGTGATTTTTTAGCCTTGACTTGGGATGAAGCCCATTGGTCTTGGGATACAAAGAGTATGAGAAATAAGATTGAAGGAAAAATCTAGACATGCGCTTATCACAATGCATCAAGATGGCTACAAGTCAAAATCACCTCCTAATGATCCCTTGTATGTAATGTCCCTTGGAAAATAAATTTTTAGATCTGAAAACCATTTTGAAACTTCTTTATTAAAATTTGCAAACAAAAGAAATAGGACAAACTTGAAATAGAAATGAATTATAAAAACACCCTAAACTTTAGCAAACTTTCATGGAATTATTCCTTAGGTAGTCCACATTGGAGTCTCGCACCTAAGAAGATATGATCCAGTCCTCAACTAGGAAATTAACAACTTTGCTTTCCCCTTAATTGCACCTCTCATGTTGGCCTTTTTCGTCTTGTTCCCATGTGAGTGTAAACTCTTTCACATAGTAAGCTTTCTTCTAACCAATTGCTTTGTTAACATGGTATTCTAGAAATTTTATCACATATTTTTTATTTCAGCATTGGTGTTTGGGCACTCTTGTATTTCAATGTCCCATTACTCATCCATTCATTGTTCAGTTTCATCCACATCTTCCTTTGACTTAGTTCCTCCTCCACAACCATTATGGATTAGCGATGATTGTTCATTATGGGCCAAAGGATTAGAAAGGCTTAAAAGAAGAGAATTTGTAGGTTTTGTGATGATTATTTTAGATGACTGCAGAGAGCTTAAAAGGCCAATGATGAATTTAGACTGAATTACAACTACAATTTGAGATGAGAAGAGATGATGGACATAGGAAGGAAGGAAAATAATTGTCTTATAGCCAAAAATCAAACCTCTCGAATGCCAAAATTTAAATGTGCAAACATGATGGATCAAGAAAATCGAACCATGGGCATGGATTCACAAACTTGATGCCTTTTTTAACATACATTTCAATAACTAATTAGGAAAAAAATTGGTTTGAAATGCTTCTCTTGGAGGGAACTGAAGAAACGCACACACTTATACTAAGAGGGGGCCGTGAATCAGTATAAGAATGACTTTTTCCAAAGTAGAACACAACATGCACATACAATTTTACATGGAAACCCATGCAGGAGAAAACCAAGACAAAATATTGCTTTTATAGATAACTTCTTACAACTTTGTAGGCATCAACCCACAGGGGACACTAATCTCCTCCACTAAGAACCAACTCAAAAAAAGACACACTAATCTCTTTGAGTGAAAACCTCCAACCTCTTGATCTTTCAAAGTAGAAGGCACTGACCTTCGAAAACTAAGTTAAATGAGCCTCAACATACCTCTCTTTGTATCCATGAAGTGCCCCCTTAAACAAACAGTTACAACCCTTTGATTAAGTCGGCCAACAATAAATATGTTTTTATTAAAATAAATCTCTTTGCCCAAAGCTTAGCGCTTCACATTAAGAGGTTGGGCAAGCACAAATTTTTTTTTTTTTATTTATTAATTACCTTTCCCAAATCTAGGCACTTCACCCTAGGAGGTCAGCCCTGTTAATTTTAGTACTTTCAGATTAGATAACACTCAGAAAATTAGAAGTTGTTTCTAACTAGGTTTAATTAGACTTATTGATTTTCAGATTTAAGCATAGTAAGAAATGAATGCATAAAGACGACCAAAATACCCTGGGAAAACCTCCCAAGAGGAAAAACCCAGCCAGAAAAGATCCTCAGATCTGATTATGGTTTTGATTCAATTGACAATTACACACTTATCTGAAGTATAGAAGTTGCAGTCATAGAGAAGATGCTACAGAGAACTACATAGCTTGCTGGCAGTGATTATGATTTGCAGCCCTTTGTCTTGCTGTGATCTAGTTGATGGTCTGCTGCACTTAAGTGGAGTTTGCTGCCACCTAATAGGTAATCTGCTGTGCCAAATGGAGTTTGCTGTGATCTGTTGTGCTTAAATGAAGTTCGCTGCTATTAACAAGGAAGTTCGCTATGTTCTTCTACATACAACAGGAGTTCGCTTGCCTTGCATTTGTATTTTCGCCCTTTTACTTGAACTGCTTGATTATGTTATGAAGAATGTATGCTTTATTTATAGGAGATCAAACACCCCTAACCAAGTCGGCTTTACCCAATTAATTTGCAAATTAGTTTATTTAATTTCCTTTGTTGTAGAGGATAGGTCGGCCCTATCAAGGAGTGGCGTGGGGACCTTTAGGTGTAGCATGGAGTCTTTTGGAGTGGCCGAAGAGTATAGGACCTGGCCCCATATATTGGAGAAGGGGTTGGTCCCCTTAGGCGGATTCCAATGTTGTCCAAGGCAATTGGAATCCGCCAGGCCCTAATTATAAACAACACTCCCTCTTAATTAGGGCAGAGAATCATAACCATAATCTTCCGTCTGGCACACAAGCATAGACTGGATCCACCTTGCATTGCCCGCAGAGGGTGGAGAGGATCTTTTTCTACCATCTTACATTGCCCGCAGAGGATGGTCAACAATTACACTAATACCATCTTACATTGCCCGTAGAGGATGGTTTAACAATTACACTTCTCCCTGAGAAGTTTTTACAATACCATCTTACATTGCTCGCAGAGGATGGTTTAACATTTACAATACCATCTTACATTGCCCGCAAAGGATGGTTAATAATTTCACTTCTCCCTGAGAAGTTTACAATACCACCTTACATTGCCCGCAGAGGGTGGTTAACATTTACAATACCATCTTACATTGCCTGCAGAGGATGGTTAATAATTATACTTCTCCCTGAGAAGTTTACAATACCACCTTACATTGCCCACAGAGGGTGGTTTGATACAACAAAAAGTATCACTGAGATTGAGACTCCCTCTCAATTAGGGTTTCATTTTCCACAATACCAAGTCTGTCCCTGAAGTACACAAACTTCACTTTGGATAGAGACTTGGTAAGAATATCTGCAACCTGCTCATCAGTGCTGACATACTTCAGCTGAATAGAACCTCTTTGCACCATATCTCGAATGAAATGATAATGGGTTTCCATATGTTTTGACCTGTCATGAAACACTGGATTGATAGACATTTTAATACAACTCTGGTTATCACAGTGAATAACTGTAGGATCCCATGGCTGACCAAACAGCCCAGCAAGAAGCTTACGAAGCCACACTGCTTCTCTGGAAGCTACACTTGCTGCTATATACTCAGCTTCAGCAGTACTCAATGCCACTGAGGATTGTTTTCTGCAAGCCCAAGAGATCACTGCAGAACCCAAGCTAAAACAAATACCGGAGGTTCTTTTCCTGTCTTTGACGCTTCCAGCCCAGTCTGCATTAGAATAACCTTCCAAGGTTATTGGAGTGTTAAGTGGATACTTCAGCCCAAAACCAACTGTGCCTCGCAAGTATCTTAGGATATGCTTGGCTGCAACAAGATGAACATGTTTGGGCAAGCTCATGAACTGGCTGAGAGCATTCACAACAAAACATATATCTGGTCTAGTGTTAACTAGATACATCAGTGAACCAATCAACTGCCAGTACTCAGATGGATCTGCAAATTCAAAGTTAGCTGCAGAAACACTTAACTTCTTTAAGTTAGATTCCATAGGAGTAGACATGGGTTTACAATCCATCATTCTAAATCTTTTCAAAATGTCAATAGTATACTTTCCTTGACTTAGAAAAATTTCGTTAGATATTTGCCATACTTCTAGACCTAGGAAATAATGCATTAGACCTAAATCTTTCATTTCAAATTCTGAAGCTAGTTCTTTCTTGCATCTAATAATAAGTTCATCTTTACCAGTAAGAAATAAGTCATCCACATAAAGAACTAGAATTAGCATTTCATCATTGGCTACCTTAAAGTATATGTTAGAGTCAGCATCATTTTTACAAAACCCTAGACTTAGCAAGTATTTATCAATTCTTTCATACCAAGCACGAGGAGCTTGTTTAAGACCATACAGAGCTTTCTTTAACCTGCACACATGGGTTAATCTATCCTGAATCTCATATCCCTCAGGTTGCTCAATATAGACTTCTTCCTCAATGACACCATTGAGGAAGACATTCTTAACATCCATCTGATGTAGTTTCCAACCCCTAGCAACAGCAATGGCTATTATCGTTCTAATGGAAGTATATCTAGCAACAGGAGCAAATGTTTCTTCATAGTCTATGCCTTCCTTTTGAGAAAATCCACGAGCTACAAATCTAGCCTTATATTTTTCAATACTACCATCAGCATTATGTTTAATTTTAAATAACCATTTAGAGGAAACAACAGATTTACCTTTGGGTCTGGGCACAATGTCCCACACATCATTCTTGATGATTGATTGATATTCTTCATCCATAGCAAGCTTCCAGGCATGATGACTTAAGGCTTCTTCAATGCTGCAAGGTTCAATTTCAATGAGATTACATATCAAAGAAACGTAGTTGGAGAATACTTGAGGTCTCTTAGTTTCACGGAAGGTGCCTCTGGGAGCAACAAATCTTTCAGCTTCTTGAATGGTGTTCCTTACCTAGAGAGGCCTCTTTTTGGTAATGACAATGTCACTAGGAATATCAGTGGGATTCATGGGTTCTGGAGGGTCATCATGATCATCTTGAGGAGGAGGTTCAACTTGCTCCCTCTGAATCTCAGGGTTAGAATCAACATTTATATTTTGATTGTCATTAGCTTCATCAATAACACAAGAACCTTTCGATTTCTTAAAAGCAATGTCTTCTTCAAATGTAACATCCCTACTTACCTCAACGTACCTTTGACCTGGGATGAGAATCCTGAATGCCTTGGAGGATTCACTGTATCCGACTAGCATGCCTTTCTTTCCGGAGGGTTCCAACTTTGATCACTTTTCCTTGGGCACATGAACATACACGGGACTTCCAAAGATTCTAAGGTGACTAATGTCTGGTTTGGATCCTGTGAAGGCTTCTTTCGGGGTCATGTTCTTTAGGACACGATGAGGACATCTATTCTGGATATACACTGCTGTTCTAGAAGCCTCAGCCCATAGAAAGATCTGCAAGTCTTGATCGTGGATCATAGCCTTTGCAGCTTCCATAATAGTCCTATTCTTTCTTTCAGCAACACCATTTTGTTGAGGGTTGTATGGTACACAAAACTCCCTCTTAATTATTGACTCAACACAAAAATCATAAAAGCTACCGGAGGTGTACTCACCTCCATTGTCAGATCTTAAGCATTTAATTCTTTTACCAGAGGAGTTTTCAGTTAATGCTTTAAACTCTTTAAATTTACTTAAGACTTCATCAGATTCTTTAAATTTCAAGAAGTAGATCTAAGTTTTCCTAGAAAAATCATCTATGAAGATTACATAATACAAAAATCCACTAGGAGATGCTATAGACATAGGACCACATAAATCAGAGTGAACAAGTTCTAGTTTGTCTTTAGCTATATTTTCACTTTTATGAAATGGACTTTTAACATTTTTGCCTATAGCACAACCTTTACGAGTGTTATCATGAATTTGACTAAGTTTAGGCATACCTTTGACTAATCTTTCAAGGGATGGAAGGGCTTGATAATGCAAATGTCCAAGTCTTCTATGCCATAACTCACAGGATTGCGGAGCCCCATTAATGAGGGCTTGAATAGGGTTAGTAGAGAGCTTATAAAGACTATCATATCTATGACCAATTATATGAGCAGATTTAAAATTAGCTTTCTTAGGCCAAGCAAGAACTTTTCCCTTAGAAAATGCAATTTGATAACCTTTATCTTCTAAAGCAGAAATGGAAATTAGATTTCTTTTAATTCCAAGAACAAACAAGATATCACTGAGGTGCAAGGAAATACCAAAATCTAAATTCAGGGAAGTAGAGCCAGAACCTCTTACCGAATAACGAGCGTCATCACCAATTACCACGTGAAGGCTGGTATCCTTTTCAACTAAGCCTGAAAGGTGATCACAGTAACCTGTAATGTGTCTGGAGGAACCACTGTCAATCAACCATGTATTGCTATCTGAAGGAACACTACTAGATAGAGCGGAGATGAATAAGAAGTCATCATTTTGTTCTGAGACTTCATTTAGGTTGGCTTCACTTTGGTTAGGGTTATTCTGACATTCTTTAGCATAGTGACCAAATTTGTCACATCTAAAGCATCGGACACGTGAGGTATCTCTTGGTTTCTTCCAAGGGTGTTGGGAACTAAATGGTCTGAAATCCCTATTTCTTTTTGGATAAGGTTTCTTCCAATTTCCCCCTTTCTTGCATTGAGCTGCAAGCATGTGATGATCATCTACATGGGGACTTTTGGTTTGCCCCCTTGTGATGAGGCAAGACTCTTCTTGGATGCAATCATTCTTAAGACGATCAAGGGTAGGCAACTCAGTCCTGCCACTGATAGTTTGGATAAATGACTCCCATGAGTGAGGTAGACCATTTAGGGCAATCATGACAAGGTCTTTGTCTTCCAGGTTATGGCCAATTAAACCTAGCTGATTCTTTAATTCTGAAATTCTCATGAAGTAGGAAATAACAAAATCATTTTTAGCCATTTTGATATTAAGTAGTTGCTGTCTTAAAGTAATTGCCCTACTGAGATTGTTAATTTCTATGTACCTTGTAAATGGCTGAACATTTCCCTTGCAGTGGTAAATGAGGCAATAGAGGTGACTAGGTGGTCTTTGATTGAATCAATGAGAATCTTCCTAGCCTTGACAGCATCCTTTTTGAATTGTTTTAGTTCAGAAGCATTCGTAGGCTCAGTTAGCTCTTTTGCTTCTATGAATTGGAGAAGATCTTCTTCCTCTAGGGCCAGCTTGATTCGAACTTTCCATGCAATGAAATTGAGATTCCCATCAAGCCTATCTTCAACTTTCAGCCCCATTGACCTGACCTGCAAAAGCTACAGCAATCTGGAAATAAAGGCGTACCGAATTTTAAATCTGAAGATTGATCTAACCTATAGCTTTGATACCATGTTAATTTTAGTACTTTCAGATTAGATAACACTCAGAAAATTAGAATTTGTTTCTAACTAGGTTTTGATTCAAGCATAGTAAGAAATGAATGCATAAAGACAAGACCAAAATACCCTGTGAAAACCTCCTAAGAGGAAAAACCCAGCCAGAAAAGATCCTCAGATCTGATTATGGTTTTGATTCAATTGATAGTTACACACTTATCTGAAGTATAGAAGTTGCAGTCATAGAGAAGATGCTACAGAGAACTACATAGCTTGCTGGCAGTGATTATGATTTGCAGCCCTTTGTCTTGCTGTGATCTAGTTGATGATCTGCTGCACTTAAGTGGAGCCACCTAATAGGTAATCTGCTGTGCCAAATGGAGTTCGCTGTGATCTGCTATGCTTATATAAAGTTCACTGCTATTAACAAGGAAGTTCGCTATGTTCTGCTACATACAATAGGAGTTCGCTTGCCTTGCATTTGTATTTTCGCCCTTTTACTTGAACTGCTTGATTATGTTATGAAGAATGTATGCTTTATTTATAGGAGATCAAACACCCCTAACCAAGTCGGCTTTACCCAATTAATTTGCAAATTAGTTTATTTAATTTCCTTTGTTGTAGAGGATAGGTCGGCCCTATCAAGGAGTGGCGTGGGGACCTTTAGGTGTAGCGTGGAGTCTTTTGGAGTGGCCGAAGAGTATAGGACCTAGCCCCATTTATTGGAGAAGGGGCTGGTCCCCTTAGGCGGATTCCAATGTTGCCCAAGGCAATTGGAATCCGCCAGGCCCTAATTATAAACAACAAGCCCAATAGGAAGGGGCACCAAATATTTTAAATGCCTATTACCAACAATCATATCTTTTCAAGAGGTTGGCCTTCTTTGGCATATATATAATTTTACTTAAATTATTATCTTGCCTAAAGAAGTCGGCCTAGTTAGCAAGTATTATATTTATTAATCTTATTTATTTTTCTTTCTTAAAGAGGGGCCGTCCAAAATTATCTTTGACATCAATGACAACTTAATATAACAATCTCCCCCTTTGTCATTGGTGGCAACCCTTGTAAGAATAATTTTCTGAACGCAACAAGCTGACTAAAATGCTCCCCCTGACTTAGTCTCCTCCTTTGACATCAATGGCAGAAGGGTACTTGGGGCTAACTAATTAAGGAACTTCCCCATGAAAATAAGCTTCTCTTAAAAACTTAGCAAATGGATGTGAGTGACATCACTCCCAATTTCTCCCTTAGGTACTCGAAAGTCTCTTTTGGAAGAGGCTTTGTGAAGATGTCTACAACCATCTCCTTAGAAGCAACATACTCCAACTTTATTTGTTTCTCAAGTACTTGCTCCCTCAAGAAATGGTACTTAATCAAAATATGTTTTTCCCTTGAGTGAAAAACAGGATTCACTCATATTATCACAAAGTATGCTGTTGGGATTCTCATACTCAACTGTGATATCTTTCAATGTCAGTTTGATCCATAGAACCCATGTGCAACAAGCTACTTTTTCCATATACTATCTTTGTTGTAGATAGTGAAATTGATGTTTGTTTTTTCTTAGCCAAGATACAAGAAAATTGCCAAGAAAGAATGCACCTCCACTAGTGCTTTTCCTATCATCAATATTGTCAACCCAATCCACATTCGTATATGCTATACAAGTGAAATATTCACCTCTTGGGTACCACAATCCAAAGTCCATAGTTCCCTTCAAATATTTTAATATTCTTTTGACTACATTGACATGGCTTTCCTTCGAAGCTGCCTAAAACCGTGATACCAAACAAATTGCTCGCGTAATGTTGAGTCTTGTAGATGTGAGGTATAACAAGTTTCCAATCATAAATTGATATATACGTTGATTTGTTGCAAGAGATTCATCATCTTTTCTCAATTTGCACCCAGTAATCATAGGAGTACTTACTGGATTACAATCCTCCATTCTAAAATTATTGAACATTTTTGTAGCATATTTGGTTTGTGATATAATGATTCCTTTATCTGATTTGAAAGTTTACAAACCAAGAAATAAAGATAGTTCACCTAGCATAGACATCTCAAGTTCCTTCTAAATGTTGGAGGCAAAGTCTTGACACATCTTGTCATTGTTGCCCCCAAAAATGATGTGATAGACATATATCACAACAAGAAACAACTTATCTCCTTCATCTTTGATATGCAGGTAGCTATCCACTACTCCTCTTTTGAACCCTTTCTCTTGAAGATACTTGTCTAATCTTAAATACCAATGGGGCTGGCTTTAGTCCATAAAGGGCCTTCTTTAGTTTGCACACATATTATTCATTATGTGATATGATGAATCCTTCAAGTTGTTCAATATAAACTTCCTCTTCAAGATTTCCATTTAGAAAAGCCGATTTGATATCCATTCGATAAACTTTGAAATTATTGAAACTTGCAAGGGCCAAGAACATTCTAATAGCCTCTAATCTTGCAACAGGGGCAAAGGTTTCTGCGAAATCTATTCCTTTGACTTGTGCATAGCCTTTGAACACAAGCCTCACTTTGTTCCTTGTTACTTCCCTTTCTTCATTCAACTTGTTTCAAAAAACCCATTTGGTTCCATTAACATTCTTTCCTTGGGTCTTGGGACAACCTCCCAAGTTTCATTCTTCTCTATTTGATATAATTCTTCCTTTGTAGCCTTGATCCAATGCTTGTCTTCACTTTCTTCTAAAAATTTCTTAGGTTCAGCTTTAGAAAGTAAACACGAATTTGCATGTTTTGATGTTTTGGAAAGTCTTCAGCTTTTCCAATTTTTTGTACTTTGGTCTCCAATAATCAAATCTTCAGTATGGTTCTTTTGAGAAAACCTGGAAGGTATCTTGGGTGGTGCCTTGAATGAAGTGTTTTGATTTCCTTTCTCTTGACCTCTTCAATTTCAATTTCTTCTTCTATCTCTTCTTCTTTACAACTTTCTACCTTTTGATAATCAATTCCTTGTGCTATCTTCTTTTGATCCTTTTCTTTGTCAACCCTCACATTGCCACTTTCAAGAACTTTATGCAATCTCTTGTTATAACACTTGTGAGATTTTCTTCTTGTGGAATATCCAAGGAAGATACCTTCATCGCTTTTGGAATCAAATTTTACCAAATCTTCCTCATCCCTTCATATGTATCATTTTCTTCAGAAAACCTTGAAATAATGAGTGTTTTTGTTATTTACCCTAATTTGTTATTTACCCTAATTTGTGCTCAGTTGAAGATGTATACAGTTGTATTAACTGCTTCTTGCCAAAAGGTATCAACTATCTTTGATTCATTAAGCATAGCTCTTTCCATACCTTGAATTGTTCTACTTTTTTCTCTCAGCTACTCCATTTTGTTGTGGAGTTCTTGCAGTTGAATATTGTCTTCTTATCCCATGCCTTTCACAATATTCTTCATACTCATTTGAAGTAAATTCTCCTCCTCTATCAGATCTAAGGTGCTTGATTTTCAACCCTATTTCATTTTTTGCTAAGGCTTTGAATACCTTAAATTTCTCAATTGCTTCAATTTTTTCTTTAAGAAAGGCTTCCCACATCATCCTGGATAATCATCAATTAACAACATGAAATAGCACTCACCTTGCAATATTTTCATTCTTGTGGGCCCACACAAATCAATGTGACTGATTTCCAAAGGCTTTGATGTAGAATACTCCTTCGATTTGAAGCTTGTCCTTATTTGTTTCCCATATTGGCATTGTTTGCAAATAGTATTTGAAGGTTTTTCTATTTTTAGAATGTCCCTTACAGCTTGCTTTTTGCTGATCTTAACAATGTTATTAAAGTTCAGGTGACCCATCTTCTTGTGCTACAGCCAACTCTGATCTTCTTGCCTCGTGTAGCAATTTTCACTTTTAACCTCATTAAGAATGTAGAGACTTCCATCCATTCTATAGGCATCGGCTATTAGTTTTCCATCTTAAATAATTTTATATCCTCCAAAATGAAATGTGAAGGTGTTCCCTTAGTCACACATTTGACTCACACTTAGAAGATTAAGCTTCAATCCTTCTACATATAAGACATCTTTTGTTTTGGTTCTTCCATTGTCCAAACTAGATGTACCTTTGCCTTTTATGTTTGCCATAGCGTTGTCTCCAAATGTTACTATTCCTTCATTCACTTCACTCTTTTCAAAAGGAGAAATTTGCTCATCACCAGTGATGTGAGTCAAGCATCCACTATCAACATACCATTGGTCTCTCTCATCTTGAGCATGTAGAGCCCCACTTGTACAAGCATAGATCTCTCTTTTTGCTCCTTATTCCAAACTTTGTTTGGTTCATCCTTTTTCTTGTCACAATCTTCTTTCTTATTTTATTTTGGAGGCTCAACAAAAGTACTTATGCAAAACTTAGCTATGTCGAAATTGTTACACTTATAACATATGACATTATAATCCATTAGAGGAGCAAACGAGTTGAAGTTTCAATTTGAAAAATCAAAATTATTCCTTGTACACACTCTACATTCTAATGCTCTATGACCATATTGATTGCATGAAAAACAATAGCCATGAAGGAATAGTTGAACTTGGTAGTGCGTGGCTTTCTTTTAAGGAAGGACCGTTTGAGGTTGTCCTTGTTAGTTCTTTGAAACTGTGAAGCTTTATCAACTTCTTTGTGGTTTGTGAAATTTTGCCATCATAACCAAGAGCACTTTTTGACAAAGGGTAACATTTGTGAGTTAATAAGATCTTCAAACATTTTGGAACTTTTGTCAAACTTTATGCTCCTGCTAAGTTGCTCTTTAGTCTTTCCTAGCTCCTTCCTTAGGGACACAATTTCTGATTCAAACCTCTCACATTCCAAGATTTTTACTTTTAGCAACTCTTTCAAAACATCTTCAATGTGTTTGGCTTCTTCATCTTGAGTCTTTAAGTTCATAATTGTCTTCTTATTTTTTTAACCATCTTCTTGGATTTAATCTTTCAACTTTGAGTTCCTCTTCTTGAGCCTTTTGATTTTGTCAATGGCAGCGATAAGTTCTTCCTCAAGATCCACTATAGTATCCTCCTCGCTTTTAGTCTTTTCACTTTCTTTATCTTCACTCCTTGGAGCTTCTTCTTTCATTTACATGGCCATGAAAAATTAATTTATTCTCTTTCACTTTCCGAAAAGCTTTCATCACTTTCAAATGAGCTATTACTTCCTTGGGCATATAGGATCTTCTTATGTCTTCAAGTATTCTTCTTGTTGGATTTTCCTTGAGTGTACTTCTTGCCATGATGGTTTTCTTGTCTTTTCTCTTGTCATAATATACTTCTTCACTTCTCTCACTTCCAACCTATCAACATTTGGTAGCAAAATGACCTATATTCCCACAATTAAAACATTTAAGAGTATACTTATCTTTGTGCTTGCTAGATCCTTTATTAAATCTCTTTACAAAGTGATCTTCTTCCTCGTCACTTGGAGTTTCACTTGATGTTGCAACTTTTTTCTTCATCCTTCTTGATTCTTTAAAGGCGGCTTCTCGTTTTGACTTTGTTCCATTCTCGGTCCTCATTTCATATGCTGTAAAAATACCATGTAGCTCGTCCATCTTCAAGGTGTCTAAATCCTTCATTTCTTCAATAGCAGAAACTTTTGAATTGAATCTCATGGCGAGAGATCTTAACGTTTTTTCCCACTAACCTCGTCCTCAATCCTTTCTCAAAGACCAACAATACTGTTTACGATGAAATCGACACGAAGAAAGAAGGCAACAACATTTTCTTCATCCTTCATTTTCCAGCTTTCAAATTGTCCCATGTGTGTTGGAGCTTAGCGTTTTTCACTTTGTCATCTCCTTCATAAGTATTTTGAAGCTTATCTCACATTTCTTTCGCCAAGGTACAATGCATGACTTTGATGAATTCGGATTCAATTCGGCCACTTAGAATTGCATTCATATCTTAAGCATTGTTCTCACTTGCCCTTTTTCTCGCTCAATCGATAGGTGGAGTAGATGGTGCCACATGGCCATCAACAACTGATTTCCATATATCAAATCCATGAGCCATCAAATATGTGTGCAATCTTACACTCCAAAACGCATAGTTAGTCTCATCAAACAATGGAGCTCGACTCGAGGAAAACCGTTATTGACTCACCATGTGTTCTTAAGATATTTCGTTCAAACGGTTAGGCTTTTTCAAAGGAACCCACTCGAAAACCAATTGAAGAAACACACACACATTTATACTAAGAGGGGGGGGGGGATGAATCAATATAAAAACAACTTTTTCAATTTATAACTTTAGCAATATTAAGCAATAATCAAAACATCAACACAAGTAAGATCTAGCAAATTAGAACACAAGATGCACACACAATTTATGTGGAAACCCTTGCGGGAGAAATCCATCGCAAAATATTGCTTTTATAGAAGACTTCTTACAACTTCATAGGCACTAACCCATAGGAGACACTAATCCCCTCCACTGAGCACCAACTCAGCAAGAGACACCAATCCCTTTGAGTGAGAGGCTCCAACCTCTTGATCTTGCAAAGTAGAAGGCACTAACCTTCGAAAAGTAAAGTGATTATAATGTTGTTGTATCTACCCTAGATCCCTTCAAGGTCTTCGACAAAATCTGCCCACAATTTGCCTTGAACTTCTGCTCTTAGACCTCCATTCAGATCTGCAATATGATCTTCAAAATGAGCTCATAAATGTTCACAGTAACTGCTCTAATTATCTCAGATTTCTGCTCTCAAAATACTTGATTTTTACTCATAGATCTGCTCTCAAATATCTGAATTTCTGCTCTTTAATATGCATATATATATATATATATATATATATATATATATATATATATATATATATATATATATTCTTGCCTAAAGAAGTCAAGCTAATCAGCAGGTGTGATATTTATTAACTATTTATTTTGCTTTCTTAAAGAGGGGTTGCCACAATTACCTTTGACGTCAATGACAATCCAGCAGGGACTACATATGATTGATGACATCACTAAGACTTGAATATTCAAGATGGTCTTAAAAATGATATTCTTAACACAGCACAACTTCTCTCTTCATTCCTTTGATGTATTATTAAAAATAAGTTCTGACAACTATTCAGAGTTGAAAAATTCACATCAACATATGTGAGCAATGGATTGTAGATAAGTATGGTGAAAAGTTTAAAAGAGTACACAATTTGGTTTGCAATATTCCAATGTCTAGACAAGATTACATGTTTATGGATGGTCTGAAGATAGCTTCATAGGATACATTGAGGCTTTAAAACTAGATGAACTGGATGGAGCTCTCGCAAAAGCCAGATCAAATGAAAATGCTCTAAAAGACAAGACAACAAATATGCCAACATATATACTCCCCAAAAACTACTAAATTTCAAATAAAATTTTAGCTTAAGCTGTCATTATCCTTTGCGTTGCTATATTTGACTCATTTATTTCACTTTATTTCCCTATATTGTTCCTCCATTAACTGAACCTTATACTTCAATTTGGTTAGGATAAATCCTATCTCAATATCATCCAACTGATACATTGATGTGTATGTAAGTCTTAACAATAATCCTTTATTCTTATCTACAACAATTTCATGCTTTGTTATAGCCCTTGATCTCATGTTTTGTTTGCAAGAAATATTTTCATGTTAAACATTTTGGGCTTATTATATAGCGTAAGAAACCTCCTTGCTACAAAATAGGAGTAACTCTTATTAAATAGACCACTTGAACTGCTGTCTCGTTTTCTAATCTGATTGTCTCTTCTTGATTTGTCAAAACAAGGGAATCCCTCTTGCTAATTGTTACTTCCCTTGGCTATTCAATAAAGAAATCTCCTTCAAATTTACTTGTTATGCTAGTTCCAGAGGCTAAGCTTCTTCCCCTGCTTAAACCTCCAAGACTCCTACTAATTTTTGTTTTGCAACCATATAAATTCTCCAAAACCTTCTAATTCAATCTTCATTAGATCCAAAGCCTCTCTTCTCATATTCCACTATCAAGGAGGAGAAGGAGACAGTTGCAACTAAAAAATATTGGAGAAGAAGATCATTGTAACTCAAAGAAGGATCTCTTCTAATATCCACTTCAATGGCTATGTAATTTTTCGGCTAGATGTGTAGAATGATGAGAGCAAGAGGGTGTATTCCTCATAGTCATTAGCATTTATTGCATGGTCAGAGTCATCTTCTTAATACTCTCCGTCTTCTGAACCAAAACTTTTTTCAGCAACTTTTATCTCTTTGGTGTTTTGAGCCCATGTTCTTGTATGTGTTATTATATTTCAGATGGTGATAGAATCATGTATTCGGTACTACCATAATGAAATAAAATCTGAATTTCTAAACTAAAAATCTAATTGATGAGCTCTGATAACACTGAAATCAATCCAACTGGAAAACAAAAATCTCTACAGAAAAAATGAAATTCAAAATCAAAATCTATGAGAAGCCACAGTATCCACGTTCAACAAAATTGAATGCACAAGAGTTTTGGAAAACATAAAAATTGACTAGGTTTGAACAAAATACTCTAAGCGAAAACAAGAAAAAATGTCATTGAGAATTTTTTCAAAACAAATATCCTAAAGCAACTCTATATATAGCTCACTTTTATATATTATATTTGATATAGTGTCCAAAAAAATTCATGACTGAAGTCGAATAATTTTATAAAGAAAGAGGCAATATTTCCTACTCTCTCAGAAAAATGAGGGCTTTACTCTGTAACATTTTACCAAGGAGGTTATTTGCTACTATATGTAAAACAATAAAACTCTGTTTTAATACCACTAGTACACAAGCCAGCCACAGCTCTCAGGTGTGCCGCTCCCATTTGTGAAGACAAAGCATCCTCTAAGTATTAGATGTTGATTGTGTTGATTTAGCTTGATCACACAATTTTCCATAAAGAAAAGACTTCTATTATACCATAAATCGTCCCAAAATCATAAACAATGAATTGTTCTCCTATATTTAAACACATACTCAAAACTAGATAGCCTAGAAAAAAATATATTAACCTTCAATGGTTTTACTTGTTTTAATCTTGTAAAATAATGATTTTTAAACTTTGCGTAACTTTATTTTCTTTCTTGTATTTTCCCATAGGACACTTCTTCCTCTTTATTTTCTTTTTGTTTTCGGACTTTCATATAACGAACTTAAGTGTTACTCTAATTTTATCTTCTTGAAACGAACTTATTCTCTGTTCCCACATTCACCATTTTCTTATGTAAGGAGCTGCACTTATTAGAAATTCTGTATCCAATAAGCAACTTTAGTCCACCACGTAAACCATCCCTTCTCCTTTGTTGGAACCATTGTCCATAGCAATCAGTGTATGTCAATAATAATATGTTCCATATTGTCATTTTTCATATGCATCTAGAAAAAACTTTGCTTGGATGCTTTGCCTAAAGTGTAAATGGCATAATAATTATGGAAAGTGATTCACCTTTTTTCAACTAAGCAAGCAGCATCTGCTCACAATCTAGCATATGATACGAGAACAATGTATTATAGGGTAACCTACGTCTGAACTCGTCATAATAAACAGCCCACATAATAAAGATTGTAGAATTATAACAGCTCTTTCTACTTTCGCTTACTTGAAAGCATGAAAATTCCTCACTAGAGGGGCTTAAATCATTTCATCAACTAATAGTAACATTTTGAAATTGTGACATTGAAAAAAGAGCTCACATTCCATTTAAATAAACAGTTCAAAGCTTAAAAAGGTGAATGCTTTATACCAAATAACAGGGCCAAACAAAAGTGGAAGCACTTACCATGTATCTGGTGAAAAAGACAAGCTATTTGAACAATTACTCAACACTTAGGATCTCTTTATTGTTAACATTACCAGCAATTATGTATTGATTACGTGAAAGCTATATACAGTTATAGGGCCAAACAAAGGTTACTTTGCATGTATCTGGGGAAAAGGCAGGGCTTTATAAGCATTTACTCAACATTTAGGCTTCCATTATTTTTAACATTACCGGTGATTCCGTATAAGTAGGTGAATCTGGTGAGAGAGTCGGGCTATTTGAGCAATTACTGAACATTTAGGCCTTGTTAAATATAGATATTACCAGTAATTCTACATTAAGTAGGTGAAAACTTTATACAGGGCCGAACAAAGGTGCAAGTACCTCTAATGATCTGATGAGAGAACCAGGTTATTTGAGCGGCTACTGAACATTTAGCTTTGCTTTATCGATAATATTACCAGCGATTTTGTATTACAATATTTTTTTGGATTTGAAATAATATTGCCAGACACTGTATTTTACAATTTTTTGGCATTGTATTATTAAACTATTTGAGACATACCAGATTTTTATTTAGAAGGCACTTGGGTGACTCGACTCGAACCTGTGTCAATGATTAAACAGTAAATAGTGCCCACCATTGAACCACAGCCCTCACTAGCATATTCAACAATTTTATAGTTTGGGCATTAATTATTTGGAATAGACTGAGGCTTGGCAATGTCAATTTCTAATTTTCCCAAATTTGCAACATGAAGGAGCAGATCCATCTCATCACACTGACGAAATTGATTAAAAAAAGCAGCTCAAATTACGTTAAAAAGAAACAATTCAAAGATAATAATAGTTTACCTCGAAACAGAAATGGAGATCTGGGCGCACAAATCCGTAGGATTAAGGATCACTGTGGTGCAGAGCATGCTGATAATAAAGGAGACCTTCAATTTCAATAGAAGTGAAGTGGACGCGAAATTAACGCTCCCCGACAAAGGTGGCAAACTTTGATATAAGGCCTTTAGACTTTCAGTAATGTAAATAAACATGAATCATTTGTTTAGCAGAAGCATTTAATACTTCTATAATGGAATGCGGAGGGTTGCTTAGTTGGAACGGTGATCTTTCAGTTCATTGCCAAAAATTTAAGCGAACGCAGGCACGTGTTCAATATTTATTGGGATTAAGATAATGCACAAACATTTTTTATATGTTTTTATGACAGGCTAGGAAGATTTAGCGGCAGAATTTCAATCTTTAAGTGCGCCTTAACGCACGCGGAGGTAGTTTGAGAGGTAAATAGCTTAAGATTTGACTCCCCTTGCTGCGCGTAGCACATGCATTCACAGATAATGTGATCGTGATAATATCCTAGTATTCACGATCTTAAATTTTTTCTTTGAAAAGAAAGTAAGCCACCATTCACATTGTAAAGAACTAAATAATTTATTCATTGACGTATTAAAATTTATCTAGTTAAGCATTTAATGAAGTAATTAACTAACTAAGAGGGTAGAGTTAAGCTAATTATGAAAAATTATTAAAAAAATAAATCTTCAAGAAAATATAGCTATTAAATAAATTAAATATGTGAATATTTAACTTCTATTTTGATATATAAGTCTTTATAGTTTAGAGAAAGGTGTTTATCAAATAATAATGAGTGAATGCAAATTGAAATGAGAGATTTTTTATGGATCAAATGAGATTAAGGTCTTTTCTTTTCATATTAAACTTGACGATCAAGTTAACATTTGTTTGTGATTAAACTTTCAATAGCTAGTTGGAGATTTGTGTAGGCCCAAAGTTCCTTCTGATTTGGAACAAGTTAATGGATGGTTAAGTTCGGAGTATTTAACAAGTTTTGTTGAAATGTACCATGTGTACATTAGTCATTGCATTGTTAATAACCTAGTCAAAGCACACCCAAAAAGGAGGAGGTATGCAATTTTCAAAATTAAATTTTGCTCTCACTTTGGCTTGCATGTGAGCTACTATGAAGACACGTGTCAAAGTAAGATAAGAAATTAACGTGAAAGTAAATATTTATATACTTATAAAAAGAATATGGACAAGGATATCAATTTGGCATGTTATATTTTCTCTAAGTGCTCCATCTTAAATCCTGAAAAAATAGAAATTTACAATTAGTAGCATGAATCAAGCATTTTAAATAGACATTAACTATAATAGCTTATTTTAACATCCAAAAAAAAGGTACAATGGTGAAGTGGATCATCCTAGAGCATAAGAAGTAATGTGATTTTTCCTAGAAAGAAAAAAATAATATGGTTCTTATTGGAACATACTCACAAAAGGAACATTAGTGACATTAAATGGCTCTTCCAATTGGTTTCATAACAAAGATGCAAGGAATTATATGAGAGAAAAATGAAATATGTTTGTCCAAAACCAAAGCATGTAAGAATGTAAGGATATCATTATGTGATCAACATGTTACAAGATAGAAATACGCGATCTTAAAAACATCTAAAGGGAAGAAAGGTGCCCCAAGTATTACACCTCATGATCCATCAAGGGAAAATAACAAGTGGTGACATATAATATCATGGAATTGTAGACAAATATAAGAATGATCATGAAAAGTTATAGTACTATGATAACATGTAAGCATGTGTGTGCACCAAGATGGTGCCAAAAAAATGGACACACACCCCAAAAAAGTTGAAAAAATAGATAGCGCGTGCGCAGTTTTTGAATTTTGAATAACCTCGTATGCGCTTTGGTTTGTTTATGTCGATCCTAAAGGGAAGGGACCGCGTACATCCGTTCATTTATGCCG
Source organism: Cryptomeria japonica (assembly GCF_030272615.1). Taxonomy (NCBI): domain Eukaryota; kingdom Viridiplantae; phylum Streptophyta; class Pinopsida; order Cupressales; family Cupressaceae; genus Cryptomeria; species Cryptomeria japonica. Next base: position 460,499,101 of record NC_081411.1, read on the forward strand.
AGCCTAAAGGGAAGGGACCATGTACACGGTCCTTAAAAACTAAGACTGTGTACGCAGTCCCTTAGAAATTAGGACCCCGTACGTGGTCTTAGTGTTTTAAGACTGCGTACGCACTACCTGTCAATATTTTTTTTTTATGCCGACTGGGTCTCATTTTCAACCCGCAGCCGAAAGCAATTTGGAGGGCATTTTCTTGCGAAACCGCGCACGGGCTCCCGATTTCCATTTCCCAGCACCATAGAAAGAGGTAGGTTGTTAAATTTTTTTGTTTATTTTGCATATTTGATAAATTTTATTTACATTTTGAATTTAAAATCATTGATTTTGATTAATTTTTTTATTTTTTGTTACAAATATATCAGATTCTCAAAATCCAGAAGCACAACAAGATGAAAACCCACAACAAAACCCACAAAATACACCTCCAGCTCCTCCTTTAGAGCATACACCAACTACACAGGAGAAATTGCTTAATTAGTTAGGGCAAAACAATGCTAAAATAAGTAGACTGATTAATAAATTGAAAACATCTAACCTTGAGCATCATTTATCCCTTGCCACTAGCCTAGAAACATTAGCTAGTGGTGTCACTGCAGTTTCCACTCAGATTACAAAATGGGGAAACTATAAGGATAAGTGTCGTGCATTTTATGAGAATGGATTATCATATGAGGGAGTGAAAAACAAAAACATAAGTAAAGAAAAAATATGTGCTCTTTTTGTTGATCCTAGAATTGGTGAGTCCTTACCTCTTAATGCAAAGAGGTTTCCCATACATTGGTGTACCAATGTGCAGATGAGGAATTTGTTTTGGAAGAGGTGGTGGATGGTCTTTGACGAACCACCCTGTAATAATTATGAGGTGCCATTGTACTTTTTGAGGAAAGTATATTGTGAGTTTGTCCTTAATGAGAAGCCTAATTATTTTGACATGAGAGAGTTCCATGGTAGACGTGGCGACTCTGCCCAAGATAGACCTGGAGCTCGTAGGGTAGTAGACCCACAGAGTCGTTGCCCCCTAGCACCCAAATCCAAGGTGCATGTGACTGTCCCATTAGCCCTGAAAGAGTCGATGGAGCTACAGACTCTTAAGGTGGCCACAACATTGACTGATGTGACCATCCAACATGGGACATAGTTAGCACACCCTCTTGTACCAGACAATGATCCATTAGCTGGGGGAGTTGGCACTGGTCAGCCCATTTAGCATGTGTGTCCCACTTGCTCAGGCATATGCACAAGGATGGATGATGAGGCCACTGCAGATGGCTCCACAACCCAATTGTGCATGATTTATGGGAGTATATGTCAGACCAGCATGACTGAGGATGTGGCGCTGACAGATGAATTGATGGATATGTTGTTTGATAGTCAGCCACAGACATAGGTGTGTTGATTTGAATTCATAACGTTTTATTTATCAGTCACTTGAAATTTTTAATTGTAAATGAATTTTCATTTATATATCGATTTAAATTGATACAAACAATATGAATTTCAGGATGTAGCAATGACATCTGATATTTCTCCTGCAGTTATTGTAGATGCAACTTCGATGCCTAAGGTATAAATTTTGTAACATGTTAAAATAGAATAGTACACTTTGAATTCAAAAAAATTACAAGATATACTAACTCTCTTAAATGCTTGACAATTTTTTGTTTTGTAGGCATTGTCAAGGGACCAAATGTCCCAGATTGACGATGTCATGCTCTTACCGATTGATTTTGGCCTACAGAGCTATGTGGTATCATATTCTGTACACCTTATTTTATGTATTCTTTTGATGAAATTTATGCAAGTCGTTTAATTTTAGATTTGTTAAATTATATTTAATATTATCTGTACTAATATCTCTTGTGTTAATTTTGTTTTTTTAAGGGTACCCCCTCCGTGTCTAGGCCCGGTCCTCAACGAAAGAAATCCTCGAGGATGCCTAAACGTGGGAAGAAGGTAATTGAACACATTTTTAATTGTACAATTGTTTGAAAAGGTTGAAATTGTCTTAGTTGGAATTTGTAGATTGATTAGTGTTTTTTATTTGTTTTATATATAGCTGCCATTGAGCTTTGTAGATATGTTGAATGCACCTGATACGCCCGAGGATCAAGAGAGAGCGGAGGTATGTATCTCTACTTTATTTTCTTGATTTGATGATTGTATGCACGTGTACATGTGAACTTGTGATGAATTATAATCTTATCATTTTTCATACAGGAAATATTCATAGTTGCTTCATCAATGGCGAGCCCTCCTCCATGTACTCGAGAAGCATCTCAGGCTCCGATACGCTTTTTTTATATCTTACATTAATTGTTTTTAACCTACAATACTTATCATTATATTAATTATATTTAATTGACAATAGCTTTGGTACAATTTTTTTCTCTATATCATGGATTTTTAGTGTTTTTGATGTATATATGTTAGTACATTGTATTAATTGTATTTAATCGATAATAGCCCCCTTCGCGGTTTGGCCATAACTTGGAGCCTTTGAAGAAGGTATTCAAGAGAACTCCTAAGGCTGACAAGGAGAAGATAGAGAAGACAGTAGATCTTAGATCAGCAGATGAGGTAATCTACATTTCTATTGCAAAGAAATTATAGTTAAATGCATAGTTATGTTGATAATTGTGAACTATTTTCTACAAAAGGATTCTAACTTAGTTTTTGAATTGTGGTTTTGTAGCCATCCACAAAGCCACGTACTGCATCGAAGAGGCTCAATTTTGATTATCCACCACAAACTGTATAGGATCATATAGTGTTAGTTGTGGTCATTGAATGACCAATACATGTAGATATATTTTACATTTTTATTGTATATCGATTTGGACATGGCATATGTCACATTTTTCTAAAACTTGTATTGACTTGGAATACATGCCTTTTTTGATATATATAAATGTTGATATTCAATCCAATAAATGTGTATTATGTTCATTATTGTGCATTTTGTTGATATTGATACACATTTTCGATAAATACAGAATTTGTTCATTGTGTTGATTATTGTGCATTTTGATATATATATATATATATATATATATATATGATTAAATAATTATTGATACGGTTAAATGATTATTATTGATCGTTGTATTTGGTTGCTACCCTTTTATAAAGTTAAATGAATATTTGCCTATGTAATCAACAATATGAATATAAACAACAAAAATTAATGATATAAAGCATTGCAATCGTGGAATATGATTTGATAAACTTTCTAAAATATTGAATTAACCCTACAAACTCCTTGTCTCAATGAAAATTAAATTCAATGGTAATGGTCAGATTTGATCCATGGTAATGATCACTGGATGCTTTTGATTCCTTTCATTTATATTTGTCAATGTGAGTGGTGTGATAGTACCCTCATGCTCGCAATGGTCAAATTTTGGTTTTCATATTGTTCTCCATTGTTTTATCTAAATAAGGTGACTTGGAACCATTAATGGTCATTTGAATTCATTTGTGAAAGTTTGGGGTCATTTAGATAAAAGATGTAAAAGTTGCTCAGTTGTTGTCAAAGTTGTCAAAGTTGCAAGGTAGGCTAGAATTGATTTCGTTCGTTGTGGGTACAAACCAACATAATGAGCGTGTCCGGGTGGGAAGTTTTATGCTAGGCATGCTCCTGATGTGCCTCCCAAAGCATCATAACATCAAGAGCCATACCCTACCGGTGAGATCTCTCAAGTGCCCCGAGCCCAAAAAATTGTCAAACTTTGACGAATTGTTTCTCCCAATCCAAGACACATATGATCAATCAGTTTGAACCTGTAGGTTCATGTGAGGCTCTTCTACAATGACCTGTCTCGGTTTATGATGACTCAAAGCCATTTTCAAATGGTAGCATTTTTCCGCCTGCTAGAAAAACCGTCAGTCGCATGCAATGCAAAGTTGCAAGATGGGCTAGAATTGCTTCCATTTGTTGTGGGCACAAACCAACATCGCGAGCACCTCTGAGTGGGTAGTTTTATGCTAGGCATACTCCTGTTGTTCCTCCCAAAGCATCAGAACGTCAAGAGCCATACCCTACTGACGCAATCTTTAAAGTGTCCCGAGTCCAAAAAATTGTCAAACTTTGACAAACTGTTTCTCTCAATTCAGGACATATATGATCAATCTGTTTGAACCTATAGGGTCACATGAGGCTCTTCTACAATGGTATATCTCGATTTCTAACAACTCGGAGCCATTTTCAAATGGTAGCATTTTTTGTTTGCTACAAAAACCATCAGTTGTATGCAATGCAAAGTTGCAAGATAGGCTAGAATTGATTTTGTTTGTCATGGGCACAAACCAACATCATGAGCACTTCTGAGTGGGAAATTATACACTAGGCATGCTCCTGTTGTGCCTCTCAAAGTGTCGAAACGTCAAGAGCCATACCCTACCAACGCGATCTAGAAGTTGCTTGACAACTTTTTTGACAATAATGACATTTTTTTCTCAAATTGTATCTAGACACAATCTATGACTCCCATGACCCAATAATGACCCAAATAATTCTCCATGATTATACAATATACAACCCAGATCTCCATGATTATTTCTAACATCACATAAACTCAAAACCCTTAAGATATAATCAAGAATGGTCATGATTGACCTTATCACATCACATAAACTCAAAACCCTTAAGATATTCAAAACATAGACACATATATTCAAAAAATAGTCACAAAACATAGTCACATATATTCAAAAACATTCTTCTAAATATGGACAAATTAGCTCTTGGCTATTTAAATATACAAAAAAATGTGTTACAAATCATCTCATGGGATTTAATACAAAATTTGGCATTTAAATATGTGTGAATCTGGTCATCGCCATTTAAATATACAAAAAACGAATATAGAACAATTCGCCGATGATATATACAAAATTCTCAAAATCATTCTACCCTAAACCGTACAATCAATCAAGTGAGCCTTCTAGATCAACTCTAACCCTTATTGTGTCAAGTAATGCCTCGTGGCCAGATTCATGAACTTTCCATAAAAAAAATTTATGAGGTCTACCACGATACCTAATCAATAGAATATTTGTTGCAACAACAAAGTTGGAGAAATGAAGAATATGTCTGTGTGTTTCAAATTCCTCGGTATCTCCTAAGCCATGTTCTTGTCAGGGCAACAGACACTACTGGATACTCAATACCCTCTCCATCAATGATTGTGGTTGTAAATTTTCTCTTAAATACAACGACACAAAAAGTAATTGATTCCTTCTTCATTGTTCTCTTTTGTAACAACTGCTTACACATGACCTACATATTATAGAATGATAATTAATACCAAAAATAATGTTTGATGCAACAAAATGAGCCAAAAAAATTCCTGCAATAAAAATAACCCAAAAATCATGTGGTTCCACTAGGTCAAATAAATGATTGAAATCAAATCATGCTTCCATCTGGTTCAACTGCAGTGCTCTAGGAATTTGATAGGTATCAATGGGAACCAATAGTATACAAGACCATTTATCAACCCACTTTTGTGATTCACATTCTTTCCACAAAAAATACATACATGAAGAGCAAAAACATACAATTTGTCTAGTATAAATTATTGGTGAACTTGCATTTGAACTTCGAAATGAGTGCATGTCACTGGATCCTGCAACTGTACAATAAGCTTGATAGTTTTCAATGTCCAATTCAGTGATCAACCAAAAATATCTATAAACCATTGACGTGCCTACATTACCTGGTCCATTATAGAGTTACACCATCGCACAATTATTGTTGCATCTGTCAACTCAACACCACCTTCGTACTTGAATTCTTCTCTAGCTAGTGCTCTTTTTATGCATGCTCCTACACCATCATGATCTCCCTTTCCATGTCCAGCCTCAGTGAAATTCCAAATGTTGTACACCGCTTGTCACATGCATCCTACTCAACCAATAGAATATCCTTGCATTCTTGAATTGTGAGGTACAATTATCTGACCATATTAAGTGTTGGTTGTATCATATGTTCCTTTCCCTTAAACTATCATAGAAAACTTTAAAACATCCTTGGACAAACTCTGACGAATGTGTAGGATTGTCACTTATGCACAAACCTTTGTATCCTCCTCTATGCTATTATCTGCATGCATGAACGCTATATGTACAACAATAGAAACTTGTGTAGAATGGTAATACATAGATTGCACTTTATTTTGAGGTTGTAGCAAATAATTTTCAGAAAAATCAACTATAGAGACAATGGTACCAAGAGGAAATGTGTCCTTGCATAACTTGAATGGCTCATCTAACCACAAAGCTCTATGTGTATGCATTATGTACTCATAAACTAGTTTCTCTTGAAACGTTCTCATAAAATCAGCTACACATATGTCATTTTTCACTAACTCACATCTCTTCAATTCTTTTACATATTTAACTCCATATGTCACTGTCTTATACTTTCCAAAAGATACTAGTTTCTTACCAATTGCATGTGTGCTATCCAAATGTAGACATCTTGGCAAATGTTGCAAACCACCACATGCAACACAAGAACCTTTCAAACACATCATCTTATAATAAATGAAACCATCATCTCTTTTACATAACACACTTGAAATAAATTGTCTTGGTGACTTAGGAGGTGGTTGTATATTGCATTCCTGCAAAACATAGTTATTGTGCAAAATTCAATATATACATATATGATGATAAATATCATAATGCATGGAAAATTCAATATGCATCCTACAACAACACGTGGTGCGTACATGTTTAATCTTAATGTTGGTATTATAGATATGTTGCATTGGTTTTGACATTGATGTCAACACTTGTCAACACCTATCCTTCTGGAGATCTTTGGTTATGTTCACCAACATGTTCAGTGACTTATGCACAGTCACTGGTATTTGGTTCACCGACAAGTTATATTGTTCACCGACACAGAGGATGACTTGTTATCATCTGGAGATCACTTGGTTATAGTGATTTGGTTATTGGTCTAAACAAGTTTGCATATTTTCTATTACCGGCAAATTGGTCTAGGTTATGGACCGACATGCGTTATCTATTCTAGATCAACACGACACGTTATGGAGATAATTTATTGATTGGTTATTATTGTAAATGCATTAAGCCGACATGATGCATCACTTATTGATTCATTTTTAATTGATTTAATTGTAATATTCTTAGTGAGATGACCTACACATGTGGTCTTAGGTTTTGGTATATATGTAAGATCTCATTTGTGAGATTAACATGGTAGTAGAAGAGGAATGTAATAAGGTATATGCGAATATAAGCAGAGCTACTCACGCAGACATCATTTGAAGATTAAAGGAAGGTTTTGATGAAGACAATTAGAGCTTAACCGGTACTGAATCCAGCATATGAAGATGCTACTTTGAGAAGTACATTATCATTAGATTTGACCATCCAGTTGTAGTCAGTGTGACTCTCATTTTGTGATTGAGCAGTGAGCTCTAGGTAGTTGGCCTTTCTGCATGTGCAGACCCCATTTGTACACACATACTATCTACATTAGTATCTTCTGATTGTGGGTAAGGTTTCCCACCATGTTTTTTCCCCTTACAGGGTTTCCACGTACAAATATCTATGTTATGTGTTGTGGATGTTATTTGTCTTTTTGTCTCATGCATTAAACTTTACCGATACTATTGTTAACTATTAAACTGTCAACCGACATTAAGTTTGGTTTATCGGTATTATGCATCAAGTTTGATTAAGTTATATTTGGGTTGAAATTAATAGACAACTGATTCACCCCCCCCCCCCCCCCCCTTCTCAGTTGCCTCGGGTCCTAACACTTAACATAAAAAGGTTTTCCCATTTCAAAAAATCTTTGACTAATTCTTATTTGAGGAAACTTTTCAAGGAATCTTTCATAAAATTTTGTTTGAGTCATATCCAAATAGTGTTTGGAATGTGGCTCATGATTTCTAGATCCGATTCACCTTCTAACAACATCTCTTTGGTTAGGCGAAACCCTTGCGTTGTCATGCCAAAATTTTTTGATTAATGTTCTTAATGCATCAACAACAACCTTGTCTTTGCGTGGTAGTCTACCTGAGAATGCCCAAAGAGAATTATTGTTAGGATCCTCTATTTTATCCCGTCTCTCTAATGCTTTACGTAATGTTGCTCTACTAATGTTTAATGACTTGTTTTGCTTATCAAACAATTTCTTTTTTCTTGCTCATTATGGTTGATGTAATGATACGTCGAGTAACATTAGAATCTTTAGAGTGTGATTTTGAACCAATAGCTTGATATGCATCAAATAGATTTCTCACAATAGTTCTTTCGCTATTACTTTTGAATGATCTTAGGCCTAGAATTCTCATTGTCTCTCTAGAACTCAAATTTTTAATCATTTCAACAATTAATTGGCATCTTGGAGCTAAGGACACGATCTGCAGGAAGCTTGAGGACATGATCTGCGGGGAAGCCTAGGCCATGGGAAGCAGAACCTTTGACGTTACTATTACGACTTGTCATTTAGCACCCAATCACCTTAGAGAACAAAATAGGGCAAATCTAGAACATATTTTGACTATGTTTGCAAACAAGCAAGCTCGAGAAGATGCACAAGATCAATACCATATTATCGCTCGCGCTTGCAGTGTGTCACTGCCACCGCTATCTTCTTCTGGCCAAAGCACTGCACTGACTCCACTGTGGCCATTATTTGATCAATCAATCTCCTTTGCCTCTCTCTCTCTCTGCAATTCGAAACCCTGGAGCCTTCCTTCTACTTCTACTTTTCCTTTTCAAAACCCTAAACCTCTCATTCCCCTTGCATTTTAAATAACTATTTTATCGATACTGTTCAATATTGAAAAATTTACAAAGCATAGCAAAGGGGTCGTAAGACCCGAGTCTCCAAACGGAGGAGGTGGTAGGTCCCATCAAACGTAGACCTCCCGAAAGAAGATCTTAAATAAAAGGCTTTAGAATGGCCATGGATTGTTTAAGCAATAGAAAGTAGGCAGCCAATTTAGATCACAAGGACACACAGAGGATGGTGGATGGTGATGGCATCCAGGGATATTCGAAGAAACCCCTAGGAATGACGAACAAGAAGATGCGATGGGCAAATGTATCATTTGACAATCATGATTTGGTTCAACTACAAACTTATGATCATTCTCCTCAATGGGTTGTCAAGGATGGTCGCTGGTGTGACTTGGCTTATGACAAATTCTTGTCGGCTTCGTCATATTTTCGCAAATTTACAGGTAATTCTATTCCAAAACCTTTGCATTCTTATTATAAATCTTATGTTCCCAAGGCATTAGTATTTCAGGGCATTCTGGGTCCTCATCTTGTTGATCACCCAAAGACTCCCTTTAAGCATTTTCATTCTTTTTTTGGTTCTAGAAAACCTAGGAAGCATAGATATGTTTCGCCTCAACCGCCTTTCGACATCTGTGATGGTTTTTCCCCATTAGCTTCTTCTAAATCTCCCTCCCAGGATTGTAATCCTTCCCTCCCATCTTATGTCACCTGGCCAAATAACACTTTGGTTTTGAACCCTCACTTCCTTTCTTCCCCAAATGACATTCATGTTTCTAAATGAGCTCCCTTCCATCCAAATCCACTTCCCCATAACTCTCCCTCTACATTTTCCAATTCGATAAGGGGTAATCCGCATTCTTCTATGTAGTATAAGGTTATATTCCTCGATTACATGATTCAGGACTCTGTGAAGTTATTGCGTTCTACTGCCCTCATTGGTAAGCTTCTTTCTCCGGTTTCTTTTGGTAAATTGTTAACATGGGCAAAGTCTAATTGGGATGGTATGAAGGATTTATTTCTGTTTGATAAAGATTCTCTATATTTCACTGTGATTTTCGATTCTGAAAAGTATAGGGATTGTATGCATAGATTTAAAGGGTGGTTTTGTTTTGGAATAGGAATTTTTACGTATGCTTGGTCTCCTCATTTTGATATTCAATCGGCGAAGCCACAGTTTATGCCCTTCTAGATAGCTTTCGCGAGTCTTCCTTTGGAGTATCGTGATATGTATATATGGTTGAAATCTTGGCAAACAAATTGGACATTTTTATTAAGCATGATTTAGTTCCTTTCGAACAACCTCATCTTCCGATTAGGGTTTGTTTGTTATTAAATCTGTCTAAACCCATTCCATCTGAGATTACTATTTGCTCCAAATATGGTACCATGGATTTAGCCTGTGGTGATTCAAGATTTGATCGCTATTCATTCTTGTGCTCCGTTACTTGGCCATTTCACCTCTCAATGTTGTGGTGATCCTAATGCACCTTTACAAGTTTGTTCAGATTTTTCATCTGATTTTTGCCAATGTTCCCTTTTTAAAAGTAAGGATCGTCAATCTTTAAAGGATCATAATGTTAAGGATTCTGCTCCTTTACCTCTTTCTATTACATCTCTCGTTCCTTTTTTTGGATATATAGTATGTGATGTGCCTCTGATGGATTTTACTTTTCTCTACTCTCTGGCCGTGTTCTTCTTTGTTTTGTCTACCATTCGTCGGTTTTGTTCTAATAAGTTTCTTCCTAGTCCTTTCAAAGATTATTGGTCTTCTGAATTTCATTTTGAACCTTTTTTGTTCTCCTCTGTGAGTTTTTTTCAAATTTCTTGTCCTTCGGTTCCGTTTCCAAAATTGTTGTTACCTTCGAATGGTTGCACAAATCATTGCTCTGTTAATTCTTCTCCTCATTCTTCTTTTGTGGGTCTGGCGGATGATACCAAAATTGTTCATAGTTTGATTTTTGATAGTGATTCTTTTTTGCCCATTCCAAGGTCTCCTTCTTCTCTTTCCATTTCTGAAGAGAAGATTCAACTTATTGCCTCAAATATTTTATTTTCAGTTTCTTCTGATCTATTTGATGAGATTGTTGCAAAGGAATTTCTTGAATTTTCTTTTTCTTCTGCTTATGCCTCTTCGGGGCCTATCCATGATGGTTGTCATGTTTCCTCTTCTTAGCCAAATTAAGTTGAAGGTGTGGATGTGAATCGTATTGATAGTCCCTCTTCAACTGTTTCTAATGTGTATGGATTTGATTTCTCTCAGAAGCTAGCCTTGGAGCAATCTCCTTCTATTTCCCCCCTATTGTTAAAACTCCTAAGAAGAGGGGTCGAAAACCAAAATTGGCTAAAGTCAAGGAGGAGATTGCGGCTGGTATTCAATGCACCATTGTAGAGAAATTTTCTTCCCATGTCAAAACAAGGAGGGCATGTTGCTCTCCTTATGATAAATGATGATTTTATCTTGGAATGTCAGGGGCTTAAATGCCCATGACAAAAGGGGAAGGATCAAGAAATTTCTTGATTCTTCAAAAGTGGACATCATCTTATTGCAAGAGTCTAAACTTTATCAGGATTCTTTTGATAACATAATTTCCAAATGGTCCCTTTGGAAAGTTGTTCATGTTCCTTCTTTGGGTGCTTCTGGTGGTCTTATAACTTTATGGAATCCTAAATTAGTCAAAGTTGAGATGTTATCTTTTGCTTCTCATTGGCAGATGTTAAAGGTTGACTTGTTTGAAGTCTCTTTTGTTCTGTTTAATATTTATGGTCCAACTTCTCCTTCAGATAAAACTGACTTATGGGATTCCTTATCTGGATTGTTTTTACGATATGATGATTTTTTTATTGTGCTTGGGGGTGATTTTAATGCTCTCCTTTCCTTGAATGAAAAAAGAGGGGGTAATCCTACAGCTCAGAAGGTTATTAATGACTTTTCTTCCTTTATACAAAACAATGCGTTATTCGATATTTTCCCTTCTAATGGTTCTTTCACTTGGACTAATAGGAGATCTAAATGCCAGATTTCCTCTCGCCTTGACAGATTTCTTATTTCCCTAAACCTACGTTTGAGCAACTTTTCCTTTTCTTCTGAGATTCTTACCTCCTCAAATTCTGACCATTTCCTAATTTTGCTCAATTTTGATAAATTGGATCATGTTCCCTCTGTTAGACCTTCTTTTAAGTTTGAGAAAATGTGGTTCACTCATCCTCATTTTCTTTCTTTATTAAAGCAATGGTGGATAAGTGCTCCATTTTGCAAAGGTACTAAGATGTTCCAGTTTTATTCCAAACTGAAATTTGTGAAATCTCAAATTATGGCTTGGAATAAATTGGTCTTTAAGAATATTTTTCATGAAAAAGAGGTAGTTGCCAATGATTTGATGGTTGTTAATGAGGAGATTATTAGACATGGCACTAATTCCTCCATTAATGATGCTCAAAAGAAATTGCAAGCTTATTGGGAGATCCTTTGCTCTCGGGTTGAAATCTATTGGCAACAAAAGTCTCGTGAGGTTTGGCTTAAAGAAGGTGACAGGAATACTGCCTTCTTTCAAGCTGAAGCCAAGCTTAAAAGAGTTGCTTCTACAATTTCTAGTATTAAGGATTCTAAGTCTGGTTATGTCCTTAATTCAAATCAGCAGATTAGAGAGGAGGGGGTGTCTTTTTTTAAAGAATTGTTATCTCCTTCTTTTTCTTCTTCCTCCATGGATCATCATGTGGATTTGATTTTATATTCTATCCCCTCCCTTGTTTCCCATGAGGATAATGACTTTCTTATGAGGCCTTTTTCTTTAGATGAGCTTCATTTTGTTGTTTTTTCCATGGCCCCTAACAAAGCTCCAGGTCCTGATGGGTTTACTATCTTGTTCTTTCAGAAATGTTGGGATTTTATTGGTTTTGACTTATTAATGGCTTTGGAAGAGTCTAGGAGGGGTGGGTATATCCTTAAAAAATTTAACATCACTTATATTGCCCTTATCCCAAAATCTAAGAATCCCCCAACTTTTGCTGAATTTAGACCCATTTCTTTGTGCAACTCTATTTACAAAATCTTCACCAAGGCTATTTATTTAAGACTTAAAATTATCCTTCCTCATATCATCTCTCCTCAACAAGGAGGTTTTGTTCTAGGTTGGGAAACTCATGAGGGAGCAATTGTTGTGCATGAAACTTTACATTCCATAAATTTGTCCAATATCCCAACTTTTGTGGTCAAACTTGATATGATGAAGGCTTATGATAAAGTTTATTGGGATTTTTTGCTCAGAGTTATGAGAAAATTTGGTTTCTCTGAAAGCTGGTGTAAATGGATCAAGAGTTGTATTTCTACTGCTTCATTTTCTATCATCATTAATGGAGCTCCCTCTAGATACTTTTCTTCAACCTAGGGTGTTAGACAAGGAGGTCCTTTATCTCCTTTCTTATTTATCATTATGGCAAAAGCTTTTAGTCGATTGATTATTAAGCAAAGGGATCTGGGCTTTTGGCAAGGGGCATTAATTCCTAATTCTGATATGTCAATCACTCATAACCTTTTTGCCGATGATACACTTTTATTTGGGTCTTCTTCTATTCAAGAGGCTACTCATATTAAATTTATTCTAGATACTTATACTACTGGATTTGGCCAACAGATTAGCCCCCATAAATCCAATATCTTCATCTTTAATACTCCTCAGTTGGTAGCTGATAGACTTGTGAATATCTTAGGTTTCCCAATAGACTCTCTTCCTTCTACCTATTTGGGGAGTCCTTTCTTTATGGGATCTGCTAAGTCTTCTATTTGGAATTCGGTTATTGAGAGACTTAAATCTCATATTTCTGCTTGGAAGGCTAGGTGGTTGTCTCTTTCAGGTAGGATACTTCTCATTAAAACAGTCCTATCTGACATTCCCAATTACTATATCTCATTTCTTCAAGCTCCTAGATCAGTCATCTCCCAAATTGAAAATATTATTCGATCTTTTCTTTGGAAAAACAACATGACAGAAGATAAAAAGATTCCACTGATTTCTTTGACCAAGATGTCTCTTTCCAAGCAAGTTGGTGCTGGGATTCAAGACTTATCTAAAAGAAATAGGGCTTTTGGGGGAAAACTAGTTTGGTCTATGTATACTAAGCCCCAATCTTTGTGGTGTCAAATTATGCAGGCTAAGTATTTGGATTCCCAGAATCCTGCTAGGATCTTCACAATTTCTAATCCTCCACAGGGGTCTACTATTTGGAACTTTATGATCTCATATAGGGAAGTGGTCTCTAATTTTCTCTCCTGGCAGGTCCATTCAGGGGAGGATATTCTTTTTTGGAAAGACTCGTAGAATGGCTTTCCCCCTCTTTCACAGCATGATTCTCTTGCTTTTGCTTTAGTTATTCTTTCTCAATCATGGGGAGTTAGATTGGTTGACTATGTAGATAGTGTTGATCTATTTTCTCACAAGGTCTCATGGAAGGATCCCTCTACTCTGCCATTGTCCTTGCAAGAAATTCAAAATTTTAAATTTGTTTTGCAAGACCGAGTGACTTTCCTTTCTAACATCAAAGATCAACTTATTTGGTGCCCTTCTAAATCGGTAAACTACTTTGTTAAAGAAGGATATTTTTCTATTCAACAAATGGCCAATCAAAATGCTCCTCATCATGCCTTTTTATTCTGTTGGAATAATTTAGTATTACCTAAAGCTGGTGTTTTTTCCTGGCTTGCACTGCAAAATAGAATTTTGACCAGTGATCGTTTAGTCAAATTTAATATTGCAGCCTCCTTTTCTTGTGTCTTATGTGGTAAAGCTCTTGAAGATGTCAATCATCTTTTTCTTCACTGTGAGTTTGCGAGTAGTTGTTGGCATTTTGTCCTCCAAAAGCTATCTCTCTCATTCCCTTTACATTTATCTTTATGGGACATGTTTCAATCTTGGCCATTTTTGTATTCATCTTCTCTATTTTCTTGTTTGTGGTTTATAATTCCCTCTTCAGTCATATGGGCCATTTGGTGGGAAAGAAACAAGTGCATTTTTAGATGTGACTCATCGGATTTATCGGTTGTTCTTGGGATTTTGGAAAGAAGTATTATTGAGCAAGTTAATGCTCATGTCCAGAAATATTTTAACATGAATTCAGAGTTCTCTTCTTGGGACAATTTTATGATCTCTTCTTGGAAAAGTATCATTATTCTTGTATCACACGTCTTTCCAAGGATTCGGAAAACACCTGTAGATAGAAATTCCATAAAATGGCACCCTCCTAATGCCCCTTTTTGTAAATTGAATTTTGATGGATCCTCCCGTGGAAATCCTGGTGATTCAGGAATAGGGATAGTTTTTCGTGATCATTTGGGTTCTTTATTAGCATTAAAAGCTATGCCAATTTCTCCTGGCACAAATAATATGGTCGAGGCTTGTGCTCTTTTAGAAGGTCTTCTTATGGCTAAGGATTTGAATTTCAAATACCTTCATATTGAAGGTGATTCTGCTATTGTCATTAATGCTTGCAAGGCAAGAAAAGCTGATAATTGGCATTTCTGGTATATTCTTGAACAAATATGGACTTTTCTCGACACGTTTGAGCACCTCATCATCTCACATGTTTATCATGTAGGTAATGCATTGGCTGATTGCCTCGCTAATATGGGTTGTGACAAAACTGTTATTGATTCCTCTCGATTGGGGGGTGATTTGATGAACTTCCCAAACCTATTAATTATAGCCTGTAGAGAGTTGAGGATTTAATCTTTCTTATTATATGATTGCTCGTTTATACGAGTTGATATTCTCTTCTCTTGGTGAGGTATTTCTTTTCATCATTCCATTTGGTTTTGATTTGGGGTACTTTGCTTTACTTGATCATCACTTGGCATTCATTAATGATGAGTTGGTTGTTATTGATATTGTTCGTGTGCTTGGTACTCTCTTCTAGTGAGAAATCTGGAGATATTTATTTTCACATTGGGAATCTGTCTTTCATATGTCATTTAAAGTTTGACGTAGCATTGTTTTCATGATTATCTTTGTATGCCGCTTCTTTTGGTTTGTTAGTTTTTTAATGATATATCTCCTCTTTCTTTTCATTTATGGCATTAAAATTTTGGGCTTCATTTCTCTCTAGTATTTCCACATTCACCTCTTCTCCTTTGTCATTTGTCTATAATGGCGGACCGTAGATCTCATGTCGTTGGTGTCAGTCATGTTTTGGAACCTTGTGTTTCTTGTAAATTCTCTGTGTTTTGTAGTATATATATATTTTGGTTGCAGTTGTTTTTTGGTGCAGGGGCATGTCAATTTTGATTGCAGGAGCTCTTTGTTGCAGGACCTTCAAGATATCCTAGGAACTTATTTTGTAAATAAGCTTGCATGCTCCTATTCTGTAAAATGAGCTTGCATGCTCTTATGTGTAAATGAGCCTGCATGCTCCTTTGCTGATCTCTATTGTGTAACTAGCTCCGACTAGAGGATTGTTCACTATTTTTCTTCTATAATCATGTTGATGAGCCATGACCAGAGTTTTTCTTACTGGTTCTTTTCTCTGGGAGCTCAGTTTGAACCAGTTTTTAAATATATTTAAAAAATATTTATTATTAATAAAATATATCAAGTGGCATTGCCACCTTGCCAAAAAAAACAAAAAAACAATTAATTGGCATCTTGCAGTTTGATTTAAGTTTTCGAAATAGTTTTGTCATATTCTTTTAACCATTCTCCTACAAGTTCGATCATTCATTTTATTGGGCATTGGTTTCAAAATATTCTCATCGATGTCAATTATATACTTTGGTTTCTGACCAATGATTCTAGGAGGTGTTAAAATCGATGCATTGCGTGCATTGGGTACATTCAATTCATCAAATAGAGCCAGTGTATGTTCATCATTTAATTGATTATTCAATGTGGTCTCTTCTTCAATTGCATTAGGTGAATTATGTTTGTTTGGTAAATCGAATTGAGATGTTGAGGATGATGTACCTTCTTGTCCCATTGTTCTTATGTCACGTAATTTCTTCATATGCTACCTTTGTCTTTCCTTTTCAGCCTCTTGTTGTTCCATCGTTCCTCGCTTGTTATTTCCCATAGTTAATACCGGTTGTCCTAAATAGAATCATTTTGCATATATATGTAAACATAAGTTCCCAAATAATCAAATAACCATAAAATTGAGCATTATAATTATTTTTTTGAGTCAAAACTATTAAACAATTGCAATAACATTGACCAAACTAATAAGAACAACAATTCAATCATTTGAGATCATGCAAAACAAAAAATTCACTTACTTCAGCGTATAAAACAGTCACAGAAGCACAGAAATAGTTGTAGTGGGGTCGTCAATGACCTCAAATTTTTTTTTGAGGCCGTTGAGGCTGTTGGCCGACAACTAAAAGTAAGTCCCAGAACTGCGTACTGTAATACCCTAAAAAATGGTCACCTAAACCATGGGCCCCTAATCTTGACAACATTACCAAGGTCCTAACCAAAGGCAATTAAATCAACCTTGAGCACCTAATTAATTAATTATTCAATCATTAATGTTACATGGCAAGTTAATCACTCTATATTAATTAAATCATTTCAAGTAAATCATTTTGATCAATTATCCTATTTATTTAATTAAATATCCTAGCATATTTAATTAATAAATAAATTTTCCATTTAATCATAAAAAAAGTAATTAATTTACAAAAGAGGAATTAATCCACAAAAGAAAGTTAAATTGAAAACAAAAGAAAATAATTAAATTGAAAGAAGAAATCAAACTTAAGATATTTCTTTTTCTAAAATTGAGATAACTTGAGAAATCAAAAAAACAATTAAATTGAATTACTCATTTTCTCTAAAATTAAAACTCAAAGCTTTTGTTGAGGAAAGAGGTTCAGTTGCATTGAAAAGACTAAATAAAAATCTTGAGCAAATTAAAGAAATGTGCATGGAATCACCTAATTTTATCTCAAGTGCATGGAATCACCTAATTTTATCTCAAGTGCATGGAATCAACTAAATTTATCTCCATTGCAAACTCAAACTTATAATTTGAATGCATTCAATCAAGCTATAATTGGAATCTATCTCAAGGTTAATTGAATCTGATCTCTCAATTATTTCTATTAACCTGGATTGTGCTTTTTCTTGAGGAATCTCAACTGCTCATTGTTAATCGATCTTGACCACTGGTCTCTCTTTTGAGTCTCTATGAATTCAGCCTTCATCTCTTATTCAAAACACCCTGGAGATTTATTGTTATTGTGTAGTTTTTGCTATGGAGTCATTGAAGATATTGTGCTTTGAGATTATTGCATATTAGTTTATCTCTTTGCATACTTAGTTTAATCGTTATTGCTTTCATTCATCTAGCTTAATATTCATTCATCTAGCTTAATATTCATTCATTTAGCTTAATCTTTCATTCATCTAGCTTAATCTTGCATACATTTGGCTTATTCTTGTGCTCATATAGATTAAATCATTCATCTTGGTGTAGTCTAGTCACTAGCATTGCTTAGACAAATCTGAGAGCAAGTCTATACTCACATCTTTTAGAAGACAATAGGTTGATTTGTTATGGCTTTTATATTCATGATTATATCTATCTAACCATGCATGCAATGACTTAATTAAAGTGTTGTGTCTTACAACTTGCAGAATTTATCCACTTTTCACACACACATTTTTGGCGCCCACCGTGGGGCTCAAGACTACATCTTTCGGCCTCACAAATTAACTTCTATTTTTTTAGATTTATTTTTCGAATTTTTTCCGTACAGTTATTGCAAAAACTCGTACAAGTTTTCACAGAGGCCCAAACGACAAACTGCAGGTATCATACGGTCCATCGTGAATTATCGTACATCTAGGTGAGAATACTCATACGATATTCTGGTTTTTGGTATTAAAACAAACTACATTTTTTAGGGTTTTTCTTGTTGAATTTTTATGGTACTAATGCTAACCCTGACTTGTTTTCTGTCTGCTTGAAAGATTTTGATAGCCTAACCAATTTTTGCAGAATATTTGTTGAAAAACACGCCTGTTGCACAAAAACAATATGACTACTGATTTATTGTTTTTGTAGGTTGCCTGAGGAGATTCAACTGAACTTCATGTATTCTTTAAATTCATTTTTTTAGGCACTTAAATTGCTATCCGGTTAATGAACAAATCTGTATTTTGTGTTTTAAGAAAAATCTAATAGGTAGGAGAGTATGCTCTTGTCTACACAGACAATCAGAAATATAGACCCTCGAAGCTTTTTCTAAATTTGAGATTTGTGTACCTTTAATGGGCCTGTCACAGTGGGAAAAAGTAATCACCCTGTGAGAACAACCCAAGTGAGTACAACTGGACCTGAGCATTCCAATTCACTATAATAAATAGGCCTCTGGTGATTAAAGTCTCAGAGGATGGGATTATTTGAGTTTTCTCTTTGAGATCTCTCATATCAAAAATTTTGTAGGGCCTCGCAGTCTCAATCACGTTTACATGACTACAACTTGTTTTAGTACCTTGTTGGGCTATAGGCCTCAATCATGCTCGCATGATTTCAAGGGGTAATTTTGAATGGAATCCCTGACTAAGAACTATAAGATAGAGGCTACTCGATTCACCTCCGAAAGGGGGATAATCTTTGTGCAAGACAGATAGTAACTCTCCCAAGATACTTGCCTTTTCATGCCCCCATTAGCATTTGGAGTCAGCTAATATGACATTGAGGATCCTTTGCGTGAGACTTAGCAGTCATATTCTGATTAGCTATTGGGTGTGTACCCAAGTCTTCAAGCAAAGGTTTTCTTCTCTAAGACAACTTCTGTAGGGTTAGCAATTTGTGCTTGAAGTCATATACATCTTGTGCATTTTCTATGTTTTCATCCTTGAAACTAAAGCTAAAATACTGAAACTGGAGAAATTAATCAACAAACGTCAAAAACTCAGTCATCAAAACTCTGTCTGTGTCAAAAACTACTCTCTATCAATCATCATAACTTTGTCCATGTCAGAATCTCATCTTTGTCCAGTCCACTATCATACGAGTCTACTGAATTATCATCTAGCTTTATACCTGTTGTTGTATGAGTCTTAATTGGTCCTGTCAGTTTATCGTCTGGTCCTATCCGAATTGTCATCCGAGTCTACAGAATTGTCATTCTGGTCCTAGAGATTTGTTGTCTGAACTTTAACATACTGTCATACAAATAATCATAATCCTCATCAGATTGTCTTCTAGAGAGCACTAAACTGTTGTGCGAGTTTAGACAACAACTCATACAAGAAACTATCTATGTCATCTAGGAACTGTTAAATTGTCATCTAGGTCTAAAAACTCTGCCGTACGAATTCTTGATTTTGTCAGTCCAAAAAATTGTCTGTCTACACACTTTTCTAGAATAGTCATACTTGCCTAATCAGTCTATAGCGAGAATAAATCCGATCATCATAATTATGCGCATAAACAATCTTCATAGTGTACCCCTGTCATTGTGTTACATGATTTTTTCGATCATCTTTCAGCTAGTTCAATCAGCTACTTCTCAAACTTAAGTTACTTAGATCACGTCTTATACAGGATAGATGGTTCCTGAAACCATACTGAGTCTTAGTCACTTCTCTCAAATCAAACTAAGTTACTTAGATCACGTCTTATACAGGATAGATCATTCTTGAAACTAGATTGAGTCTTAGTCACTTTTCTCAATCACTACGTCAAACGAACAAGTAGCTTCAATTTGATCTTGACTTCTGCATCACATCTAGTTCTCGGTCACATCAATCATAAATGCCTGCTAAAGCCAGAAGTTCTCATAAGAAAGTTGCCAAAGGTAAAGGATCATCCTTTTCATTACAAGATAATCTATTCTTCATAGAGGACCCCATCTCTAATAAACCTTCATCGTCAAATATACAAATTTTTTATCAATCCTTATCTCCCACCATGTCTAGAGAAAGGCAAGAAAGAGAAGTTGCTAAACATGATACTTATGATAATATCAAAACCCATGCTAATGACAATGATTCATCATCTAGCGATTCTAAAGCCTCTGAACCTATAGAAGTTGTTATAAATAGTTGTCAAAAGGATAAAGATCTCTGAGAAATGATGAAGATTATCATGGCTAGAGAAAAAGAAGATTATTTTCTAGAGCTAGCAAAACAAGGTGCTAAAATTCCTACTGATTATAACGTTGAAACCCTTATCACTAAAGAGGAAGATACACCCTTAGTGCTGGTAAACAAACAATTACAAGCGTTACAGACTAAAATCACAGAAATGAAAAACAAGGATAAATCATCAAACCAATATTCTTTGGACACGATATGCCCGTTCCCATTTGACAAAAACCTTTACATGCCTCAATTTTCTTCAAGAGTGGAGATTCTTAAGTTTGACAAATATGATAGTAATACAGATCCTCAAGACCATGTCAAAGAATTTTGTGCTTTATGTATGGAGTTCATGCACAAACAAACATATCTCATGCGCCTTTTCTCGAGAAGTTTAAGAGGACAAGCTATGGAATGGTTTTCAAGCCTACCTATGGGAATTAAAACTTTTGAGGAATTAGTCAAATTGTTTCTCCAATAATACTCCTATAACATTTGTCATCCAGTCACTATGATCGAGCTTTGCAATACCAAAGAGAAAATAGGAGAACCTTTTCTCACTTTTCTTCAACGTTGGAGAAAGATGTTCTCTAGATATTCACGACCTATTCCAGATTCTAAGAAGATGGAAATTTTTGTCAACAACCCGATCCTTGAATTGAAATACAATATCCAAATGCAAGTGTACCCTTATTCAACAAAATGGTAGATAGTGGCCTCAAAATGGAAGATGTGCTTATAGAGAAAGGAGATATATCACTTTGGAAAGAAACACATCAAGGTTCTAGTTCAAAAGAGAATAATAAATACTTGAAATATGGTAAAGATAACAATAGAAATGTTGTTAATGATGGAGTGGTGGACATTGTTAAACCAAAATCAAAACCCACAATATTTAATCTGGCTAGCGGCACACAAGCCCTCAAAGCAGCTGAAACTATGGCAGAAAATCCTCCTAAGAAATCAAAAGAGTGGTTTAAAGAGAATCCTTGGCTTTCAAAACCTAAATGCGATTTCACTCCTCTGAAAGAATCATATGAATCATCTCTTAAAACTTTATTGGCAAATGATCAGATAACATTGCCTGACAACTCTAGACCATACGATCCAGAAGTTAAATCCAAATGGTGTAGGGAAAATGAGTACTGTGAATATCATCAAAACAAGGGTCATACAACAAACAACTGCATGAAAATCAAACATGAGATTCAAGACCTCATCGATGCTGACAAAATTATTGTTGGAAATCAAACGACTAATGTTGATCACAAAGCTTTTAAAGATCCCTTGCCTTCTTATGAACAAGGTAATTCCTCAAAATCCAAGGGAGGTACCAAAGTCAATTACACCTACGCTAACAATGACAATTTGATCAACATGATTAAATCTTCCCAATCTGAGTATTGCAATGTGATCATAGTTAAAGATAAACAAAATAAAATGCAAACTGCAAATGTCGTAACTCGCACTCAAAAGAAGGTTACTCTTAAAGGAGCTAGTTCCTCAACTCCTGATCAAACAACATCAAACCTACTGACTTCTTCAAACAGACAACCAGATACGATCACAACTAAATCTAAACAACTGGCTTCATCATCCTCTCTTGGTTATAGCATTGTCGAACAATTGAAATGTAGTACTGCTCAAATCTCCATTTTTGAACTGCTTAAGATCACTTCTGCTCATAGAGAGATCCTGGATAAAGCTTTACTCACTACTAATGTCCCTAAAAATTTAGATGTAGATCAGTTTCAATCTATGGTGGGTCACCTGACATCGCCTCATTACCTCACCTTCTCTGAAGAAGATGACAATTCACTGAATCACCCACATAACCAATCATTACACATCGAAGCTATGATCCATAAACACTGAGTCAAACATGTTTTGATAGATGGAGGTGCGGGGTTGAATATTTGTACTTCCAATTTACAGATACAGTTGTGATTTTCTGAAAATGTCATTGATCCAACAAAGAAAATAAAAATCAAAGATTATGATGAAGTAGAAAGAACCTCTAAAGGTCTAGTACTATTACCGATCAGGGTAGGACCTGTGGAGAGAGATGTTATTTTTTCAGGTGCTTGACCTTCCTCTTTCCTACAACATTTTGCTGGGTAGGCCATGTATTCATGAAATGCAAGTAGTACCATCTACCTATCATTAGTGCTTGAAATTTACTTATAATGGAGTTGAAGTCAGTATTCCTGGTGATACAAGTTACACCTTTAGTGCATTAAAATAGTGTACCGATACCTTTGTTCCTCATAACAGAGCAGCCTCTGTAGCTGAAAGTTTAGAAAATTTGATGTAAGATTTAGAAAAGAAATTGAAAATCGCAGATACTGGCATGGATGGATACAAGATAGAACATGTACTTTCACTAATGTCTCTTCATCACCAAGACAGTCTGGAAAACCATCAGAGGCTATGAAGCCACAAAATTTAACTCCAAATGTCATTTATGATGGTATTTTTGTACAGTCCTCTACTTACCTTGCAGATGAAACAAAAGAGGAGGTTGTTCTCAAATGGATTTTCAAAGAAGATAGTGAAAACACAGAAGTGCAACACTATGAGATTTCCCCTGAACAATATGGTGCAGGCTATAAGATTGTTCAACACATGGGATATTCATGTGTCGGTCATGTGGGCAAGCATCAAGAAGGTATTGTTGAACCTATTCAGCTACAAACTAAGTCTACAAATGATAAAGTTGGACTTGGATACCATTCAGAGGAGTCATCAAATCAAAAACATACTTCTCATCATCAGTCTAAATGGAGGAAAAATATACTTCCTTCAACATCATAGGAAATAAATACTCAGCAAACTCAGGAAGAGTATGAAAAAGAACAAGAAGAATTGGCAATCGAGAAAGAAGAAGCCACTTGTAATGAAGTTCCAATTGTATCAGTAGTGACACTATAAGGAGTGGAAATCCCAGAAGGTATGAGAGAAGAAATGGAATGAATTAAAGAATTATTTGCAACACTAAACATTTTGGTCACATACACAACAAGAATACAAGTAGAGTATGAATGGGGTCCAGAGCCTCTGTCAAATGCATCTACTGAAGAAACTCCTGAAGAATCTAGTGATATCATAGATGAAGCACAAGAGATAGTGTGCTTAAAAATACAAAAGGAAATAGAGGAAATCAGACTAAAAAGACAAGAAGACTATGAATAACAGTTGAAAGAAGGAAGAGCACAAAAAAATTCTTCACCTACTATATCTCCCTCTAATGAGATAGAGAAAATCAGGTATGGGACTACAAATGAAGAATTGGAGGCTATAGAAGCAAGGCCAGTCCTTAGTCTAGAGAAAACTGAATGGAAAAGATGACAGAGACTAATAGAGTCATCAAGGTTATGTCAACAAGTATGTCAGATACGAGTGATCATTGACCCAAATCACGAAGGAACTTGCAACATCAAAGACGTAGATATTGATACTATACATGCTTTCACTAAGCCACTTGAAGAAGAGTCAAAGGCTTCATCTTTTGTCTCTGATCACTCTGACATAAGCTCTATTTATGATATTACCTATTCAACATCAAACTATGACTACTTTGTCATGAAAGTCAAAACTCTTTTTGCTATACCTGTTATTGTTGAACCATGATATGTAGTCCAATCCTAAGTGGATGATGATGCTAGTGGTAGCTCTATTGGGTTAGATTCCCTAAATACCAATGTAAACTTCGATAATCGTGTTCTAACTCTTCTTGGTCTCGAGATGCTTACGCAAGGTAGTCTTCTAGAACTTGACTTGTCGGTCCGAGGTTGTGATGACAATACTGTGAATACGCTTGAACCTGTTAAATCTTTATCCCTGGTACATCCTAAGCTTATTGACTATACTCTCCAAGATCAAACTTTGAATATGATGGTATGATGAAAGAATAAGTATCTGGTAGATTACTGAGAGGGGGGGGGGGGTGAATCAGTAAACTGAAAAATTGATACAAACTCCCAAACTCAAAAATAAACTTATCAACAAATAACTCAATCAAGATAATATCTCAAAGATAACCAACATCAACCAACATCAATCAGTTTGACTGTTATGACAACTTAACAGTAAACAACTTCAATCTTGTAAACATAAAAAATGCTTAATCATATGTCAACATATTCATCTCTCAATGCTTCTAGTTATCATGCCTTATCAGAATAGTTAAGTAGTTAATCAAATCAACAAATAAGATCATAACCACAAAAGAATTCACCACTTGACACAAATATTTATACGTGGAAAACCCAAATAGGAAAAAACCACGGTGAGATGAGACTGACAAGGATAGCTATCTGAACTCTTCAGAAGTTTTCCCTGTTAGGAGCCAAGCCTGTTAAATCTTTTATAATAAGTCCTGTTAAGAACTGATACTGTTAGGAATCACCCAGTTAAGGGATTTACAAATATGCATTGATGAAAAGAACAATACCCTATTAGGAGTAACCTCGCTGGAGGGTTTGAGAATCCAAACTAATGGACCACCTTGTGAGAGGAATTAGAAAGTAACCAAGCTTGTTAGAGCTTACTCGGTTAGGGGATTTCAATTTCTGCTGTAATTGTTAGAAAACAACAGGTTTTCTTGATCTGTCTGAATAGAACTACATCTGCCTGATCAGATCCTTCTTAAGCTTCAATCTTCCTTTACTCAAACTGCAGATCCATCCATCAGTTAGGCAACCACACACTCAACTGGTTTCTGCGAATCTTGCCAACTTTGCCAACTCTTTTACAAACAACTTCATCAACCTTAAATACAAATCAACTAGGTCGGTAACACAACAAAAACCTAAATCTCATCATCGAGATTACAAACAAGTTAGTACAATCTTGACCGTTAGAAATCATAACAATCTCTTCACATTAATCAAGAAAATTCCAACCACTCCATGATCACCACTTCATCAGACTTTGTAACTCATCACGCACTATGCATTAGATGCAATCCACTTTGCTCCTTCCCTAGACAATAAACAAACGCACCAAATCAATCTGAACTAATCCTCATTCAATGATCACATGTGCCTCCATCATTACCGCTCAACATTAGATCTTAAACCAACAAACTTGATCGGTGAGGGTTTAACAGAAAACAACCAGTAGGGTTTACCGGTTAAATAACATAGAAAGGTTTAACCCTTTGCACCGATTCAACTTACAAACTACCAAACTGGTTTACAACATCTTCCTCAAAGTTTATCATACCAGTTACATAACAATAGCAATAACAACAATAACATCAACAATATCATGAATATCATTCACCGGTTCAATTGACATCAATGACAACATATCATTAATGCAATCTATATGCAAAATGCCAACAAGCTTCCCCTTTGGCATTAATGGCAATACAAATATCAATGCCTCTGATTGCTATTGTGGATTGGTGAATTGGAATCCTGGTTTACATTACCAAGTATTCACCATGCTCTATCTGTCTTCAGTCTGTCGTTGGTTCACCTAATCAAACACATAATTCTTCTCCTCAATCACATAATTCTTCTCCCCCTTTGACAACAATGCCAAATTGATAGTAAAACATGTAATTCCAAATTCTCACTGTGCATCAACATACTGCAACTTGATGCTCCCCTTGTGGAATACATCCACTTCCAAAAACATCAATCCATGTAAGATTCTGCAAGTAATTCAGGGACTGATGCAATCAACATTATGCTCAACTGACTTCATGAAGAGGGACAACCCCCAACTGACTTCTAAGATAATCAAAAGTGGTCTTAGGTAGAGGTTTGGTAAATATATCTACAAGCTACTCCTGGGTAGAAACATGCTCTAAGATAACATCTTTACTTTGAACTTTTTCCCTCAAAAAGTGATACTTCAATTCAATGTGCTTAGTCCTTGCGTGCAAAACAGGATTCTTAGAAATATTTATTGCACTTGTATTATCCCACAAAATCTTTATAGGTTTTGAGATCTTCATCTTAAAACCTTCCAAAATGTGCCTCATCCAAATAGCTTGTGTGCAATTCATATAAGCTGCTACATACTCAGCTTTCACAATAGATTGTGAAGTACAACTTTGCTTCTTACTACTCCATGAAACTAGCCTTCCTCCTAGAAAGAATGCTCCACTAGTAGTACTCTTCCGATCATCAACATTTCCTGCCCAATCAGCATCAGTGTATGCCTTCAAATCAAAATTCCTCCCATATGGATACCATAACCCATAGTCAACTGCACCTTTTAGATATCTAAAAATTCTCTTGGTTGCTATCAGATGTGCTTCCTTTGGATTTTTTTGAAATCTAGCAACTATACCAACTGCATGGGCAATATCCAATCGACTGTGAACAACATAGTATAATTTGCCAATCATTGACCTGTAATCCTTTTCATCTACAGACTTAGATGCATCTTCCTTGGACAACTTACAACCTGTAACCATTGGAGTTCCAACTGGTTTACAGTCACTCATGCTAAAAGTCTTCAAAACTTCTTTCACATACTTAGATTGAGTAATGAAAATACCATTCTTCATGTGCTATATCTGCAAGCCTATGAATTTTTTTATTTCCCCTACTAATGACATCTCAAACTTATTCTTCATTTCATCTGCAAAATTGTTGCTCTTGACATCATTACCTCCAAATATAATTTCATCAACAAATAGTTCACTGACTAGTATTTCATCCCCTTCAGACTTGAGATAAATGTTGCTATCATCACTGGTTCTTGTAAAGCCTATCTTCATCAGATGTGTATGAAGTCATTCATACCATGCTCTGGGTGCTCGCTTTAATCCATACAAAGCTTTATGCAATCTACATACCATGTCTTCCTTATCTATCAATTCATAACCATTAGGCTGCTCTATATAAACCTCTTCTTCCAATATCCCATTCAAAAATGCAGACTTAACATCCATCTGGTATACCTTGAACTTCTTATGGGCTGCAAATGCAAGTAATGTTCTAACTCCTTCCAGTCTTGCTACTAGCACAAAAGTTTTTCCATAATCTTCTCCTTCTTCTTGCGCATAACCCTTGCAAACTAATCTTACCTTGTTGCGAAATACAACACCATCTTCATTTAACTTGTTCCTAAACACCCATTTAGTACCTATAACATTCTTGTTTACGGGTTGGGGTACTAGGGTCCAAGTGTTGTTCTTCTAAATTTGATCCAATTCCTCCTCCATTACTTTCACCCAATGATCATCACCAAATGTGTCCTTAGCACTTCTTGGTTAAATGGTGGAGATCATGTAAGAGTTCTCTCTTATTTTCCTTCTAGTTAGTACGCCAACATCCTTATCCCCAATAATCTTCTCAGGACTGTGATTCAATCTCACATATCTAGGAATAACATGATCATTCTCTTCAGGTTCAACTTCTTCATTGTATTCTTCCTCTGAATTTATTTGTTCTAGTTGAACAAGTACATCAAGATTTGCTTTACCGGTTTTTGATTTAACAGTTTCAGGTTCCAAAAGAAAAATGCAAGGATCTTCATCCTTTCTCTCTGAATTGGTTCCTTATAAAATTTCAGGACATTCGTCTACATGAACACCAATACTCTCAACAATTCTCTGTGTCTAGTTGTTGAAGCATTTGTAGGCCTTACTCTTGGTGGAATAGCCAAGAAATATGCCTTCATCACTCTTAGCTTCAAACTTGCTTATGTAATCACCTCTTTTGATAAAACATTTACTACCAAAGATCTTAAAATAGCTAACATCGGGTGATCTTCCATACCAGTACTCATAAGGTATCTTGTCCTTACCTCTTTTCACCAGAACTCGGTTCATTGTATAGACTATTGTACTTACAAATTCTCTCCAAAATGTTTTTTCCACACCTCCTTGTATCAATATAGTTCTAGCTGCTTCAACCATTGATCGGTTGTTCCTCTCTGCTATACCATTCTACTATGGTATCCTTGGTTTAGAAATTTGCTGCTTGATACCATTCTCATCACAATACTTAGTGAATTCACCGCCTTGATCTGTTCTCAGACATTTTATCTTTTTGCCACTCTCTTTCTCAGCTAAGGCTCTGAATGCCTTGAATTTACCAAAAGCTTCATTCTTATCCTTCAAGAATGTGACCCACATCATCCTTGAACAATCATCAGTGAAGATCATGAAATATGTATCACCTAAAATGCTTCTAGTTCTTATTGGTCCACATAGATCCACATGAACTAAATCTAACAAGTGCTCTGCTAAGAAGGAATTTCTCTTGAAAGTTTAAGAAGTCATCTTTCCTAACTGACATTCTTTTTACAAAGAGCATTAACCAGTTTATCTATCTGAGGTAGACCTCTTACTGTCTTAGACTTGCTCACTTTAACAATGCTATCAAAGTTTATATGACAAAATCTCCTATGCCAAAGCCAACTATCATCTATCTTTGCAATCAAACAGTTGCTAACTTTAGGATTAAGATGAAATAGATTACCTCCGGTTTGTTTTCCGGTTGCAATCAATTCAGCTTCGCTGTCAAAGATTTTGCACATACCATTTCTAAACTCTAGTGGGTATCCTCTGTCATTAATTTGTACCACACTTAGAAGATTGTGCTGTAGGCCTTCAACCCAATAGACATCGTCAGCACTGCTCTTCCCATTAAGAGAAATAACTCCCTTACCTTTAACCATACATGGTGAGTCATTGCCAAATCTAACAACACCGCCATCAAATTCCTTCAAGGAAAGAAATTTTCTCTGATCACCAGTCATGTGATGTGAACAACCACTATCAATGATCCAATCATTAGAGTTATCCATCCTAGACACTAGATCCTTCTGATATGATATCTGTTCTTAATAGCTACAAACACAATATCTTCACTAGCATCATCATCAAATTCTTCATTAGTAATACCACTGTCAATAGCAATAAGACAATCTCTCTTGCCTTTACCCTTATATTTCTTAAATTTGTCTCTCTTGTGTTCATTTTCACTATTTGGGCAATTAGTTTCTATATGACCAATCCTATTGCAAGCAAAACATTTCAACGGTAGCTTACCTCTGTATTTCCCAGTGCCTCTAGGCAGTCGTTTTGCCAACAATGCTTCAAGCTCCACTAAACTGTCTTCATCATCAGCATCTCTGTTGGATCTAGATTCATAGATATGGCCGATATCTCTACTTCTTGTCACAAATGGGTTAGAGACAGAGGCTCCGAATGCAGATTCTAATTTTTCTACACTACCATCATAGCCATTTAGTTCAAAAGTTGTAAGTTTTCCAATGATAGAGTCAAGAGTTACCTTTGTTTTGTCAATGGATTTCAGCTCTTGAATAGCTGCAACTCGGATAGCATAGACCGGTAGCAGGGTTCTCAGTATCTTATTGATCACTATGGCATCTTCCACTTTCCCTCCTGCACTCTTTATTTCACCAATTATCTCTTTTATCCTTTGACCATACTGCTGGTTCTTCTCACCTTTAGACATTCTCATGTCATCAAACTTTCCTCTTAGACTCTCCTCTTTAGCAATCTTAACATGTTCATCACCACTATAAATCTCTTCAAGTTTTTTCCATACTTCATATGCAGTTTTATGACCATGAACATCTATATATTCAGCATCAGACAGGGAACTGATAATAGCCTCTAATGCTTGATGATTCTCTTGTTGTTCTTTCTTCTAATCATCAGTCAAAGTTCTAGTAGGTGCAGTATACTTAGTTTCTACATGATCCCAATACTGACTACCAAGACTCTTAATGTAAATCTTCATTCTGTCGCTCCATATCCTATGGTTATCTTTGTTGAACTTTGGACCTTCTTTCTTCATCATGATCTACAAGATCTTTTCCTCAAGTTGTTAGGATTTTAGGTTAAAGAGGACCTGAGATTCTCTGATAACAATTGATGGTATTATGAAAGAATAATTATTTGATAGATTACTGAGACAGGGGGGGGGGGCGTGAATCAGTAAACTAAAAAATTGATACAAACTCCCAAACTCAAAAATAAACTTATCAACAAATAACTCAGTCAAGATAATATCTCAAAGATTACCAACATCAACCAGTTTGACTGTTATGACAACTTAAGAGTAAACAACTTCAATCTTGTAAACATAAAAAATGCTTAATCATATGTCAACATATTCATCTCTCAATGCTTCCAGTTATCATTCCTTATCAGAATAGTTAAGTAGTTAATTAAATCAACAAATAAGATCATAACCACAAAATCATTCACCACTTGACACAAATATTTATACGTGGAAAACCCAAATAGGTAAAAACCACGGTGAGATGAGACTCACAAGGATAGCTATCTGAACTCTTTAGAAGTTTGCCCTGTTAGGAGCCAAGTCTGTTAAAGCTTTTACAATAAGTCATGTTAAGAGCTGATTTTGTTAGGAATCACCCGGTTAAGGGATTTACAAATATGCCTTGATGAAAAGAACAATACTCTATTAGGAGTAACCTCGCTAGAGGGTTTAAGAATCCAAACTAATGGACCACCTTGTGAGAGGAATTAGAAAGTAACCAAGCTTGTTAGAGCTTACTCGGTTAGGGGATTTCAATTTCTGCTGTAATTGTTAGAAAACAACAGGTTTTCTTGATCTGTCTTAATAACACTACATCTGCTTGATCAGATCCTTCTTAAGCTTCAATCTGCCTTTACTCAAACTATAGATCCATCCACCAATTAGGAAACCACACACTCAATTGGTTTTTGCCAATCTTGCCAACTTTGCAAACTCTTTTACAAACAACTTCATCGACCTTAAATACAAATCAACTAGGTTGGTAACACAACAAAAAACTAATTCTCATCATCAAGATAACAAACAAGTCGGTACAATCTCGGCCATTAGAAATCATAAAAATCTCTTCACATTAATCAATAAAATTGCAACCGCTCCATGATCACCTCTTCATCGGACTTTGTAACTCATCACGCGCTATGCATTAGATGCAATCCACTTTTCTCCTTCCCTAGACAATAAACAAATGCGTCAAATCAATCTGAATTAATCCTCATTCAATGATCACATGTGTCTCCATCATTACCACTCAACATTAGATCTGAAACCAACAAACGTGATCGGTTAGGGTTTAACAGAAAACAACTAGTAGGGTTTACCGATTATATAACATAGAAAGGTTTAACCCTTTACATTGGTTCAACTTACAAACTACCATATATCGGTTTACAACATCTTCCTCAAAGTTTATCATACCAGTTACAAGACAATAGAAATAACAACAATAACATCAACAATATAATCAATATCATTCACTGGTTCAATTGACATCAATGAAAACATATCATTAATGCAATCTATATGCAAAATGCCAACAATCTAAAAATGCCAACAGAATATACCTACCTTTGCCAATGACTATACATTAGCCTGTTATCTTAATGCAGTTGAACAAATGGACTCTTCCACCAGTAAAAAAAGAGAGAACCTAACAACAACAAATGTCAAGTATCTTAGTCGCAAAAATCAAAAAAAGAAAAATAAGAGTTTTGATGGCGAAAATCACACTGTGGCGGTGTCAAAAAAAAAAAATAGTAAAAATAAAGGACGTACCTAATGGTGAAAACCTCTCTGAGGCGCCTGAAGGTGAGATAATTGACATTTTGCTTGATCACTTTCAAGAGCGATCATCAGTACTAATTGAACCTACACAGCTGGTAAACATTGGAACAAAAGAAGCTCAACACACCATACATGTAGCTCAATCCTTGTTAGCTGAAGAACTAAAAGAATTTGTTGATTTCTTCATGGAAAAGAAGATCAATTTTGCATGGACATATGTTGATATGTTGGGTCTAGATCCTGATGTCATAATGCATCATCTCTCTATCACTCCTGGAGTAAAACCTGTTAAGCAAAAACTCTAAAAAATGCATCCTTATGTTGCATTACTTGTT